>NC_087520.1:33299420-33304420 GCF_963921805.1 Phalacrocorax carbo | reverse complement strand
AAAAAGCCATTGGACAAAAGTCAGGTACAGCCTATAAATGGGGCATTGTGGGGTTTGAACAGACTATGAGCTAGACACGCATTTGCAGCAGTATCTGAGAGGGGTAGGAGGGGGAGGAGATTAAGTCTGTTTGTGTAGAACAACTCTATTCTTCTTCCTGTGAAAAATGACCCTTTTTTTGGGAGAGGGGGGAGGATCACCAAATACTGTAGAAATTTTGGAAAGAGTAAGAATTACAAAGGAGTCAGCTGTAACAAAGCTGAGTGCAGACTGGTAAATGAGCCAGCTGGGAGATACCTTCGATGATGAGGCAGGGTTTGGTGCCTGCACATGAATCTGTGCTGATTTAACTAAAGCCGTGTTTTTAAACCTGTTTAACTTTGACTGTTTTCATAGTAATATAGTACAACTTGCATTGTGTTAAATCAAAATAAGGCATTCTTGTACCGAAATCAGATTGGCACTTGCTGTAACTAGTTAGAAATAAATCTTAGCTGGAGAAGTGCAGATGGATGTGCGGTTAGGTTCTGAGGAAATGCTCCCTTTGCCTTTAATAAGGCTGGGCAGTTAACAGAGATGGGGAGTGACTTCATAGAACAGGGTTAAACCAGGCAGCTTGTCCGTCCTTATCCAAGGGTAGAACTGCATACAGGAGCTGCCTTTGATCCTGCTCCACAGAACTGGCAGAGGGAGAAAGTACCTTTTGAAGATGCTTCGCAATCAACTTCAACAGTTTGTGTGTGGGATTAGCTATTATTGTGCCGTTTCACTTTCTTTAGTGTGACTGATGAACTCACTTTATAAGTGGTGCTTTCACTTTCAGCTATGCCCCTTTATATTTAAACCTTAGTACATTATCCCGTGCCAAGAAGAGAAGTCTCAATTCACCAAGGCCAGATCTTTCCTTTAGGATCACTACTGCATTGTTCACTTATCTGCCTTCTCAAAAGAGGGTCAGAAACCTCTGTCATGGGGAAAAAAAAGTACTGTGAGTGGACCTGAATGCCTGTTCATCAGGTATTGGTGGGACTTGTGGTACAATTTTCTGTCTCTGTTGAGGGCTTCCCTTATAGATAAGACCACAGAAATAATATACCTTGTGTGTTTTTTGACTGTACCCTAAAAAATAATACTGATAAAAACTAAGGACTCTTGTTTTCCTGTGTTTAATGTTACTTGCTGAGTGCAGTGTGGAGTTAATGTCCAAAAAGATTCTCTGTATAAAAGAAAATTCCATCCGTGGTTGGTTTGAAAAGCAGGAATAGGTGAGGATCGTCCAGGCTACTCCAGTAGCAGTTCTTGCCTAGTACCTGTTTTGGCTCCTATCTCTGCTGAGGATTTCTGGACTTGGTAAAAGGTGGGTAAAAGTACTTGGTAAAAACCCAGGTGAGAGAAGTTAGTGGTCTGTGCATCTTTCCTCTTTTCAGTATGTGCCATAAGAAGCTAAATTCTGTAATGATGAAGTCTACTTGAAAGAATTGTGCTATGTTGAAAGCATACTTTTTTGATGCCTTGGAAGAATAACGTGCACTGTTGCAACAGGAAGAGGCTTCCTTGCCAAATGTACTTCAATTTTATTAAGTCCTACCATCTGCTTTCTTTGTAGTATTGTTAATTTAATGAGGAAAAGATTAAGGTGTTTTCAATTTTAAAAAAATGCCTTATAATTTCAATTCTTTATTTTTGTTTCCAATGTTCCTTTGTTGATGCTTCTTACTGATACCCAGATCACTTGAGTTTCTTTGCATAGGCATGTCTGAGGAGAACCTATTTGTTTTCAGTTGCTGTCTTTGTAGCATCAGCGGGATCTGTCTTCAGAGAAACGTAGGATTGCAGCCTTCTGTTTCAAGCCACTCCCAAGTTTGATATGGGTTATTTTCCCCATTTTCTTTATTGTGAACATTTTCTAGGCCACCAGAGAGGCTCCATTTTGTCCAGGTTGCTTTTTTGATGAGGAGGCAAAGTATATTGCAAAGACAGCAGACAGCGTGCATTTCTGTGAAAGAACATGCGCTCTTCCTTTGTTTTAAATGCTTTTTTAATATTTTAGGGCTTGTCTACAGAGAGAGATTATATCACGTTATGGTAGGGTGGGAATTTAAAGTAGCAATTTTGAAATGAATTAAATTAATTCAGAATAAA
Source organism: Phalacrocorax carbo (assembly GCF_963921805.1). Lineage (NCBI taxonomy): Eukaryota > Metazoa > Chordata > Aves > Suliformes > Phalacrocoracidae > Phalacrocorax > Phalacrocorax carbo. Next base: position 33,302,278 of record NC_087520.1, on the reverse strand, counting down.
ACATTCCTGTTCTGGCACAAATTAATCATGAATAATTAACTACAAATAATTAATGAGGAGTAACTATTCGGTATTTACAAGCCCATAACAGTTTTAGTTCTCTCCCAGCATCTCTGTCAGAGATCTGTTTACTGGCAGCAGCACCTCTAGCCTGTGTAAGAGCAAGTAGAACAAGCACCAAATGAAGGTATACACATTTTTGCACAATGTCTTATAGGTGACTGTTCTAGTACTTGAGGTTGATAGTACATGTGATTTTACTCGCTAGCCATGTTAATTTCAACAGAGTCTCCCCATAGTGAATGCTTGTACTGATTTTATGGAACAACTGTCACATATTTTGCAATACAAAATGGATAATTAGTTTTGTGAATATGTCTGTACTGTCGTGAGGGTGTATTGTGGAGACAGCAGGTGCCAGGGTGCTGTCCCATGCGACTGCGGAGTAGAGGGTCTTGTGTGATTGCACAGGAAGTGTGCCAGCAGGGGCCTTTGCTGTAGCTTTTGTCTTCTGGCAGAGTGCTTTGAGTATTGTGGTGTACCTCTCCCTGGTAAAGACAGGAAAACATCCTGAATACTAGCTGGTGGAAGATTGCATGTGGGAAATGGAATTTTAGCCAAGAGGTTGTAAAGAGGTTCAGGCCGGTGGCCAAACAGAGCTTGTTTGCGTATGCAAACTCACATGGGCACAGAGGTACCAGACCAAGAGGTTTTTATATGCTCTGCTCCCTGTATGTGTATACATGCACACGGTGCACTTTGCTAGGGCTGTGAATGCATTGGAATGAGGTATACGTGCTGCTTGGAAAAATACCAAAAGACAGTCAACATCCCGACAGTTCACTTGTTGTTTGTCCTTTCCAGAAACCCCCCCCTCAGTCATGAGCCCCCTGGCAGTAGAGAAAGGGCTCATACGTTTTCTCTGTTGTTGCTTTATTAAAGATATAACAAACTCTCTCCATGATTTTATCTGTTTGTAGTAATGTCTACCAGCACTGCATTCAGCGAGGAGCTCGTGCACAGAGCTGGAAATGAAGTATAAACCTGACTCCATTGCTGGGATGTGTTGCCAATACAGCACTTCACCACCACCCACCATTGACAAACAGTCTGATGGTCACATCTGCATGTCAGTCCCATAAAAGGAAACCCTGAGACTGTCAGAGTGCGAGGCAGCACATTAGTGATTTCAATTCTGTTTTATTTTCAACTTGAAATGGAGGAAAACAGACAAAAAACAAATAAGAAAGCTAAACAGTTGCGTGAGAGCTAGCAATTTGCTGGGCTCCAAGTGACAGACACTGCATTATCATAATTGTCTCTTCTACATGATAGGACAGAAAAATAATAATGTCATTTTATTTATAGCTGGGGTGCCCCCTTTATGAGAGTCATACAAGTTTCTGCCAAGTGGAGTAGGTCAAATGACATCTTTTGATCAGGCCTGTCCAAAGAGATCAAAGATGAATGGCAGGTAGTGGATATCCAGTGACAAACCAAATCTAAAACAGAAATAAGGCTGCCAGAGTCTGCCAGTTACCCATTAAAGGCTCACCTAACTAAGGCAGGCTGCTTGACATGTTAGCCGACCACCTAAATCAGCCAAGCGTAGGTGCTAAAATTGTGTATTATCATTGGAAATGGCTATTATTTCCTCTGTAACATTTCTGTTAAGGCTTTGTTTGCGTAGGGCAGACCTGCAGTCAGAAGAAGTGGAGTCCTGAGTGAAGCAAAGCCTTCAGGCTCTCAGCAGGTCAGAGCTGTTCATAACCATTATCTAGTTTTAATTGTTTCTTTCTAATACAGAATTGACATCTTCTTTTGAATCTGCAAAAAGCTGATTTTATATTCTCTGTGGATAAAGGCCTGCATAATTTTATCATTAGAACATTTGAAATGGAAGTCCATAAGCAATGTCATTGTGTTCCCACAACATGGAGAATAATTTGGGCATAATCCATGGGGGAATTCTGAATGAATCTGCTAGGGTTGAGGGTACTGTTTTGCTAGGTAGGAAGCATCTTACATTTCAAATTTTTACCTAAATGACATGAATACTGGATTAAAAAAAAGTCAAGAACACTTTTTGTAGTAATACACAAAGCAGTTTCTTAAGGTTGGTCTGGACAGAAAAAGGAACCTTCATATTTATTTATAATCTTGTTTAGTATTTGATTCATGCAGGTAGTCAGACATACATAAAAATGTGGTTACTGTCCAGAGAATGTTAATGAACTAAAAGCTTTCTTGCTCCACAGAGCAGAGACAGAAGGTGTTCCAAAAGTTTCATTACTCACTTTAAACTTTTATGTTCAAAGAATGTTGAGAGTGAAGTGGGGAGTATTTTTTTTTTTTTAAGTGTTCTGTCTGGAAAGTTTAAATGGATGTTTGATGAATATTTCTGTTAAGTAATTACTGTGTTTCCCTTTTAATAATCATAATTTATTCTTTCTTTCTTCTGCCCATATTTTCATTCTCTTGGTAATCGAAAGAACATATTCAGAAGCATAATTAGTTATAATTAGAAGCAAACAAACATAATTGCATAAGGTAATTGATTATAAAGATTACTAGGTACTAGTTGCAAGAGAAATGCCTATTTGGTGTTTAATGATAACGGTTGTCTTGGAAATACAAGGATAAAATAAGGCCAGGTGGTAAGTGCCTATGTTGCCTGCCTTGCCACCTGCCTAGAAGTTTCATAAACCTCTTGTTCTCTGATCATTTTGCACTAAATATATCTTTAAATAACAGAAACACTGTGTCAAAGTCATGCCATCACTTCAGTGCGATTAGAAGATAGACGCTTGACTGTTAGGCCACTTGGCAGGAAATTTGGTAGTGAAGTCCCATCTAAT
>NC_087520.1:33131920-33294420 GCF_963921805.1 Phalacrocorax carbo | reverse complement strand
CGTCGAAGTTATAAAATTCAACATGGTTGTTGGATTTTTTAAAATCTGGTTTTTTTTTTTAATTTAATACTATTGTTCAGTTATGATCATTTACATCTAACTGACCAAAATTAAACTCGTATGATCCATAAGCACTCATAATTACATACTACATGTAATGTTAATAGTCAATATAATAAACCTTCATCTTCATTGAAGCATTTCTTGTTTCTACAGCAGTTCTTTAATCTATCTCAATAGATTTCTAGTGTACAGCTCATATAGATTTGGTCAGTGACAAGGGTTAGAGTAGTCTTGTAGAACATTTACTTGTAGCTGTGAAAAGCCCACATTCATCAGAGGATTAGGTCGATCAGATTGTACCAGGATCAATGGAAGGACTGTGTGATCCCTCTTAGGCTGTAATGTGTTCACCTTCTTTGGAGAGAATTCACATACACGCACATTTCTCTGTCGTAAAGCCATTTATCTCAGAATGTCAAATTGCAATAATTAACCATTATTGATCTTAAATTCAATTAACTTCATTAACACAGGTCATGATGTGGGTACTTGTAAGGGAGATGCTCTTGACAAGTGTCTTTTCATATATGACATTGAATGTCCACAGTCGTGGCTATAAACTGTTCGTATTGTGCCACAGGAACATCTTTTAAAAATGACAAGAATTTGGTTGGTGGTTCTGAAGCGGCATTTTAATCTCCTCCCCCTCATCTTCTAGTTCTCAGGGTTTTCCAGCAAATTTTCTATTCAGGAATCAGTGAACCATTTGTTTCCAGCACATTATTTTAGTGTGGTATTACATCAAACCCCACCTATTCAAATACCGTTCAGTTCAATAGCTAGTGCTAGATAGAGACTCATTTACAAAAGGATGTATTAGTATAGTTAGCAAATGAGTGAAATTAATATTCAGTGCTGCTTTTTGCTATACATACAAACCAAGCTGGGGCTATCTCGTAGAGGTAATCCTTAGAATCTCTGCTTTCTCCAAGTCCTAAGATTCATATTGCAGTTAATAGTTGTTTTTCTTAATAGAAGGCTGAATAAAAACTGTGAAAGGACACAAAGCTTTGTTGGCCCACAGTGAACTTTTTTTTTTTTTTTCTTCGTGAAGAAACTTCATGATAAGTACGAGTTCACAATAGCTGAAATTGTGATTGAAATAATTTGGATTTCCACTATACCATTCATACAGTTGTATGGAGTTTATTTTAAGGAGGTACTGCAACCAAAATAGCTATTGAAACTACTGTATAATGCCTTCAATGGGAATTTCAAGTTGCAAGAAAAATGAAGGATTGAAGGATCAGGTTGAAGGTCTTTTGGTACATTTTGAATGTCTTTAAGTAGTCATGATCATTTACAAATAAATCTCCCAAGTAGAGTGACTCACTGTAATATATTGAAGCATTTTATGTCAAAATTTGACTTTTAAAAACCTGACAATGAATGCTGCAGCTCGAGGGATGTGTGTTAATATTAGTATATTTAAACACAAATACAAAGTTGGTGTTCTGGGTACTGTAAAACTTGTAAGATGTGGACAGATTAGGAGCAACAAAAGATGCAGGAAGTAAGGTGTAAGATTTTTCTTCTTGGTCTAAAAAAAAGCTAAACTATAATCAGAAGACTCTGAGAAATGTGGATAAAGAGAAATGAAAACATCAGTTTTTTTCAGAAACAGATTTCGGTTACAATTAAATGGTCATTTTGTCACTACATTTGCTATTTCCACTCCACTATACAAAGCATTACTGAAAAGAGGCAGGGCAGAAGCAGAATGGTTTGATTACTGCATTTGAAGAAACTAAAGTTCCATTACAACATCTGTTTGCTCAGTGAAGGATTATAATAATTAAGAGCTATTAGAGCCATATTGAGAACTTTTATGCTCGTGCCTGCTTATGCTGGAGTTGCCTGTGAATCTTGTATTAGTTTGTTGAATGCCTCTCTGCTTTTCAGTGGTGAAAAGATGCCACCTAAATGCTGTTATCTAGCAGAGATTGTGTCACTGTGTGTTTTAGCACCAATTCATATAAAGCATTTGGCTTCGTCTTCTCAGGATGTTGATAGTGACTTTTATTTAAAAAAAACCCAAAAACTAACCAGCCAAACAAAAAACCAACAAAAACCCAAACACACAAAGAAACAATCAACAACAACAACAAAAAAACACACCAAAACCAAAAACACCACCAAAAACAAAAAATGCAAAACAAAGCAACACACAAATATTTTTATTCTTTGAGGATTCTGGTAAATATTTTTGCCCATTTGAGGAAATGGTAATTCTGCGCTTAGAAAAATTCTGCTGAGTCGAAATAAAACAATTTACTTCCCAAATCAAAAGTAGGGTGAAAGCATAACATGAACCTGTTTTCTCTGCTTATGAACATTTATTTCCCACTGCAGTATGTGCTTGCATGGAGTGGAAACTCTTTAAGTCTGTAGTACTTCACACCAAGCAACTGTCTTGGAAACCACCGGAAAACCACTTTTGTCTTACTTAGAGTGGATCACATTTATTCATGATGAATAATTTATACAGCAAATGTAGGTGTTTTTTTCCTCTTACTAATGCACATATTAATTTTATTTGTTAAATGTGAAAGTTTTCAGACTGTGGGCTGTTTGTGAACTGTTTACTTCAACAGTTTGTGCCTGGCTCTTGAATCCCTGGTGGTATTTCCCCTTGGTGGCTAGTTAGTTGACCCTTAACCTCACAATGGATAGTGAGGAACTTCATGCTCCTTCAAATTTTGTTTGTTTGTAACTTTGATATACTTGGAGGAAGGGCATCCTTTCCCCAGGAACATGGAGGGGTGAGGAGGGGAGGAAGAGGAAGGTACTACATGATTGTTGATGAAATGGGAACACCAAGACCCTGAACTGACTCAAACTGAGCAGCAGTTGAGAATTCCCAATGGGTGCTCACAGTCCGTTACTCATTTGCCTACTTGATCTAGTCCTGATGGTGCTTGTAGAAGGGTTGTTTATGTGGTTATAGGGAAGGCCAAGAAGGTTTTTTTTCCTCCTTTTCTGCAGGATCTGCCAGAAATTCCAGGCTTCTGCTCATAGGGACTGTTAAAATCTCTACTCCCCCAGAGTGCAAAGGGGAAAGGAGATTGATTCCACAAAAATACGATAGCAAGGAAAGTCCATCTGTCGTCATGGAAGTCCATAATGCTTCTCAGCCCTTCCATTTGATGACTGTGATCCTGCATTGCTTCTGGTAATCAACTGTGGGCACACACAGTGGGGCCACAAACTGTTCCCCAGCTTCTCTACAGCTGTGATACTTTGGGGAGTCAGTTGTACTGTGTATGCGTGCCTGCAAATTTAGGACAAAAGCCACAAAAATCTGTTTTTCCTGACCAGGCATAGTCTCTGAACTGTTACCCTGTGAAGTTTCTGATAAGCATGTCATTTGCTTCTGACTGTACAATAACGGCATCTGAAGACAAGTGTTATGTGAGGAAGTATCTTTAAAAATCTATACAGTTTTGTTCATTATACATGGGAGTAACTTGGATCTTGGATCTCACTTAAAGTGTTTTAATCTTCAAATCGCTTCTTGTCAAAAACTTCTTGTAGAAGGTGGCAGATGAACTCTTCAGGTGAGACAGATCTCACACTGATCCTCATGCAACCCTACCCATAGAAGAGTTCACTGCAGTGTGATAGAATTATGTGTTCTTCTCCACATTAGAAAGAAGTGCTGTTATGTTTCATGATTGGATAATGTGAGCAGATTTTAGAAAAATCCTGCTCAGCAGGTTGAATTCAGGGAGTTTAGGCCCTGGGCAGAAATCAAGGCAGAGCACAGATTTGGAGGAGAGAGGCATGATCCATCGTGTTACATCTCCAGCACGGTTCTGGTAGAACGGGCGTTCACAGCTTACCTGAAATTGTGCTTTCTGGGAGCAGAAAGCTCTCTGGAGAAGACTTGTGACAATACTTCCTCATATTTCAAAAACCTTCCTTATTTTCCCCATTGTGAAAAGAAGTTTGCTGGCAGTCTGCAGATTCAGCGTTTATTGGATCCCAGCAGCTTGGCTCAGAGGATGTTTGTAACCACAGGCTCCAAGTTGTGCCCAGTACATGCACCTGTGGGTATTTCATTGGGTGTTTTATTCTACGTAATTGTTTAAGCTGAAAGCTGGCAATTGCATATACTGTACTCCCATAAACACTGTGAAGAAGCATAGGAACAGAAACACAAAACTTAAGCCATCTACTCATGTTTTGTGTAAATCGCTGAATTATATATATTAACCTACAAGAGTTACAGGCTCCTTTACTTGTGTTCTTGTCTGGCACTAGGCGAGTAATTTTTAACTTCTTTGGATTTCTAGGTTTGCAGCTATAAAATGTGGATAAGAATTTCTCTTCCACAGGGTTGCTGTGAAGAATAAAACACTCATTGAAGCTTTTGAACACCTCAGTAGAGTGATGCTGTCCCATAGTGCTAAGTTGTTTCTAAGCCATCATCTAATATTATGGCATCCTGTTTTTTCATGTGTGTATATAATGAAGGAGATAATACATGAATGTGATCTTTGTGTAGGAATCTATCATTTAACAAACATCTAAACAGTATTTGGTTTCAGAAAAATGAACACCTCCCTTATTAGAATTAGTAGCATTTTTGAATGTTTTCTCTCCTCATTTGTAGGTGGACTGTATGATACTTTTCATATGGCAGTGTGAAGTCCAAAGTGAATAGGAGACCTGAATCCTGTACCCTCCTTTAAACTACACAAAAACCAGGGGAGTTTGGAATACAGTCACATGAGGAAAAGGTGCCTGCTGTAGACTTGCTTTGTACAGCACTTAGACAGTCCACACTTTAGTGACATATAAACTCATTTCTTGTTATCGTCTCTTCACTGTGTATTCTTGTCCATGTAATTCTTGACTCTTAACACTTGCAGTTGATTTGAGCTTTCTGAAGTTGCTCCAAATGTAATACCAGTCCAGGATGCTGGATTAGAGCAGCTGACTAGATTCCTGTAGCCTAATTCTGAGTTCCCCGTGGCAGATAGCTGCAGTATTTTCATGAAGAAACAAACACAAGTACACTTCAAAGTTTCTAGTGCCTAATGTTAGCCATCTAACATGATAGGCATGCTACGTCACATCCATCCACACTGATTCCCAATAACTTAATACTACACTATTATTGGCATGAAAAGGCTGTAGCTCTACCAACATACAAAAAAATCCAGCCAAACAAGCATTAATCATGCACATCACATCAAATTAACGTGTTCGGAATTAATATTCTTGACCTTGCCAGTGGGCAGAATAATCAGTCTTGCAGTAGGATCGTACTCTGGTGTGAGGTACCAGCAGCTTCAGCCGATGTGTGAGAGAAGTGCTGACCTCTCCACTTGGAAATAACATTTCTCTCCCATAATAGACAGTCCTGCCTCTATGAAACAGAACCTTTGACCTTTCTAACAGGAATAATGTCCCTGTCAAGGTGCTGGGTAATCAGTATTGCCATGCCTGTTTAGAGACAGTGGTGTCATTTGCCACTCTTGTAAATAGGGCAGCCACTCTTACCTCCCATTTCTATTGCCTAATGAGGAATACGCTAACATCTCTGCCAAGTAGTGAAGTCTTGAATACAATTTCAGTTACATGTGAATTATCAGTCAGTCTCGGTATAGAAATAACTCATGTTGTGGGTGAAATATTTGCCTTTCTTCCTGTAAGTGGAAGGCCTGCAGAGTGGGAGTTTTCTAACAGACTAATGTAACTCTTTTATATGCCTTCATTTGCATTAGGTCTTTGATTGACTCCATCCACCGAGTTGGTTTTCTTTTGGTTTTCTGTTCATTAATTTTGTGAGTAAGGTTCATTGCTACAGTCAAATCATCTCCGTGCTGCTGTTTCTCTGTTGGCTTTTTCTTGACTTGTGTTCAGACTGTGCCCCCTCTTAACTCTGAATGGCTCCACCGAAACTGGGGACTTTTCAAGGTTTTTTTCATTGATTACTTAAATGCTAAAAAACCAGTCCAGTGATTCCTTAGATGGTTGGTGTCTGCATTAAAACTGAATGGGATCTGATATTTAAGAAAAAGTTCTGCACTCCCAGCAGCACTGGCTGTGGCAGGAGCAGCCCTCTTGCAGCACTGTGCTTCGGCTTGGGTAGCAGCGGGGAGTGAGGCTGCAGAGTGAGTTTCACTGGTCGGGTCCTAATCACTGCTCTACTTCATGACCTGTTCTATCTTTTTTTCCCTTTTTCTTTTTGACTGGGAATATAATATTCATCCCATAAGCACTGGGAGCATTATTGCTCCAAATCCCTTTCTGCTCTTCTCTTCAAGTGTAAGATGTGTATGGATTCAGCTTTTTTAAGAGTTGAGAAGCTTTTCTTTTCAAGATGCACTCAAAATCAGATGGTTTGGGAAATGATCCTTAGTATTACATGATGATTTCAAACCATGCATAAATAAATAATAAAGCTGGTTGTAATTTTTTAAATAAAAAGCTATTTGGTTAAAGCCAAAATATTTCCAAGGAACTCAATGGTTTTGATAAACTTTTGTAGTTCAGCATTTTTCATGTGAGAAGAATATCTGAATATTTTGGTGCGTCTTCAAGCAAAGAGCTTATATTCTAGTTTAAATATACCCCAGTAAGCTAATTAAAATAAAAGGAAAAAGTCTTGGCAAAAAAACATAATTAAAACAAGACATTTCAGAAATATCAAAATGAAATATTTGGGTAGATCCAAGCCAAAATATATGGTCTCAGATGCATTTTTTTTTCTAGGAAATAAGGGAAGAATTGTGCAATTAATTAGTGTTGGAGAACAGTAAAAAAGGCCTGTAATGCTATGCTTTTGTATTTTCAAGCAAACTGAAGGAGGTGTTTGTCTGACCGTGTTTCTGGGTGGATGTTGCCATTGAAGGGATGAAAACCATACAATGCAATGTTTTTCCTCTTTCTGCTGAAGAGGACCTCTAGCAGTTGAGGTTCAAGCTGGTAGCTGTTGTGCTGGTGGGCATCTCGGAACATTGTTGAGTTTGGCCCAGGACATCAGCAGAGCAACACTTGTTGCAGCTGCACAGGGACTTCCTCCATCTGCAGAAATGTAATGGATTGGTGGTATTTCCTTGCTCTTGTATAGTAGATCTGGTGTCTGTGTAAAGCCAGGTATATGAGTTTATTAGTGTATATACAATATGTAGATCATTTTGGGCAGTGATGGATCACAATTTATTTCCACTGGCAAAGAAATGATCCATAGCTCAGTTACGAAGGTAATTCCCTCTTGTGTGGAAATGAATTGCATTGTACCACAGCTTGCTGTTATGTATTGGTATCAAATGTGTTAATTTCATTATTACCTAGCAGTTTAATTATAATAAATATTAATGAGGAACTGTCTGTTCTTGACCCCTCTGTAGCTGCACCTGCAATAGGGTTCTGAGCCCTTTGATATTCTCATCTCTGGAAACTGAAGGCCCTATCATGGAACTGCTTTCCATTTTTGTCAAATATTATGTCACAATGACACTATTGCTCAACTTGCAGGCAGTTTCCTGTGGGTTATGGTTCCCTATGAGATGTAAACTAGAAACTTTGAGGATTTTATTTTTTTCCTTCTTCTATTCTGGAAAAACAAAAAACCAGAACTACCTAATTTCTTTCATTTCCATTCTTATTAACTACTTCTGCCCTTAGATTTTCATTTAGAGTTGTTTTTTTCCCTCAGACTTTGCTGTTGAGGGATTGAAGAAGAGTTCTACAGATGCCCTGCTGTTTCAAACATTTACTTTACACTTGAAAAATATCAAACCAGAAGTCGTCTTTTGCTTTTTTTTAAATCAGAAGGAAATGGCTGAGTAGCCATGGGCTGGAGACAGGGCTTCTTAAAGACAATCTCTCCACCAGGCAGTGAATCTCAGTGAAAAGTTTTTTTGCCATCACCTTCTGATTATTCTCTGCTTTCATTGTTCCTTTGATCTTCCTGTAGGTACCTAAACAAAGAAGAAATTTCTCTGCTACAGCCCTCCTTGTCCTTCTCTCTGTTGCAGTGAAGCTGTTACTTTCATCTGTACTCAGACAGGCTACAGATCATCTCTCTCCCCTGAGCAAGATCTGGTGGGGCAGGGAGGGATCAGAGATTCCCTTGCCTGCAGATGGGCACCTTTCCACTAGCACCCTGCTAGCATGAGACTGAAGTTTGGCCTTACCCCTCTCTCCTCTTCTGTTCCACATACTGTTAACAGTTTAAATGGGTTTTCTGTAGAGGAAATGTCATTTGCCTTTTGCATCGAACCACTGAGGACAAAGCCTCAGGGAGCTGCGAGTCCTTCAACCACTGTAAAGCTACCTGTAGTGGTGTTGCAAATCCTTTGAGTATGCCTGGAGTCTGCCATCACAGGTTGGTCCAGGACTTATTGGGTTGCTTTTACTGCCCTGAAGGCAAGTGATGCGGTAACCGGCCCTTGGAATAAGGCCTTGGAAGCTACTGGCATAAACTCCATTTTAGGATGATGTTTTAAGTTTTAGGCTAAGAAGTTTCCCTGAACACCCTTATCTCTTGCATAAATCTTTGGTTGAGGAAGTTGGGGGTAATGTTGCTTCTCATCCCTCCTCTGCCTTGTGCAGGGGAAGGAGCAGAAAGAGTTGTTCATACTGTCAGTATATCAAAGTTGCAGATTGCTGGGTTAAATCCCATACTGTCATTTGTGCCTCATTTCCCTCATATCTGGATCAAAGGCTGATGTCACAACTTGGCTTCACAACTTGAGCTTAGGAAGGAGAACAGCTATAGAGGAGGCAGCTCCTGGTTAACACGCAAATATGCTTGATAGTTGGTGAAAAGGGCAAAGAAAGCATGAAAGGTAAATAGATTTACATTTAAATGAACCGCATGCTGGAGGTTTTCCCTAATGTAAAAGTCACTCTCCTAAAAAGCTGTGAATGTGACAATACAAGTGTTTCAGTCCAAACAACATTCATAAGATTTCAGCAATAAGAGAAATAAAAATGTAAAGAAAAACACACTAATTAGGGGCTTGATTCTGTGACCCCATTTGTGTTGGTGAGCACCAGTCCCTAGGAGGACTTCCTGTGGTGTGCAGGGGCCAAGCACCAAGGGCTTTGGGGTATGATATGGTGGTGGGGATGGGTGACATATGCTCACAGTAGCACTCAGTGGACAAAAAGAGCAAAAGACAGGTGGGCTTACAGAGTGCTTTGGTGTGTCATCACAGCCCACAGGTGTGAATAAGGTCTTTCTAATACAGGCAGTGTGGCAATAACCTTGGATTTTCTTTACCCTGTAAACAGGGAATATTCTTCAGTTTCACAACAGAGGCAAAAGAATGGGAGTTGTAAAAGGACAACTGTTTCCACAAGGTGGAAAAGAAAAAGGGTACATTTGCTTCCAAATCATAGGTTTCATGCTGTAATTTCTTCCTTCCATCCTTCCTTACTCCTATCACTAGAATATGGTGTCATTGAAAAAGAGGTAGTTGGTAGCCAGTGGTTTACACATTATCAGTAAGTAAAATTTTTCACCTTCAGAGAGTAATTTGAACTGCTTTAGTCTCCTTTGCTAAAATTTTTGGAGAGTTCAGAAACTTTATGAAACAAATAATTAAGATGAAAAACAATCTGTACCATCCACAGGGGAATGAAAGTAGTGAACAAAATCCACCTTGTTACATTCTTTGTGGTGGTTTCATTGCAAGTATTTGCAGGATAGGCACTGATCCTTACCGCAGATTGCCAACATGACTGTAAAATTCATAAAATAAGGATTCTTGAATTCTTTCAAAATATTTTGAGAAAGCATAAAATAGTCAAAACAGCACGGTTCTATTTCATTAGAGTACATATACTTGCTCTTAAAGTCTGATCTTCATATCAGCATCTTTGAAATATCCTATAAGTTTGTAGCATAATTCTTTCAAACTATGTTCTCCCAAACGTTAAAAACAGGACCCTTGCTGCATGAATTTTCTGCATTGAAATTAGCTGAGCTGAAATACCTAATCACAGTTAGGTGTTGCTCTTATGTGACATGTGTGTGCTTTCAGAGGTTTAACTTCTATTGTGAAGATCAGATTATAACTTTACATGCTTGGAGGAGGATTTCCTAACTGAATGAAGAAATACTCCATGTGAAACTAAAAGCCTGATTTCGTTGTTACTTTAACAGTTGTTTTGTCTCTTGTGATTTTCTGATAACATTTAAACATGTTTTCCCTGAAAGAAGTTTGCAAGGTTCAATACTGTATATGTGATATCTACTACACTGTTCTACATTTTTCACTCTGTTGGCTGAAGTAGGTCTTTTTGGGGTCTAAACTATTATCTTCTCTGCACTGTTTCCTGAATAAACAAGCTACAGATTATTCAATGTGTTTAAGATCCAGATACCCACACCCAGCTCAGATGTGTTGCAGAGAAGGTCAGAAGTCAAGTGTCTTCAACCATAGTGTCTACTGGAAATGCATTTTTTTCAAAGTTTATACTTGTATTTGTGAGAGATTGTAAGAAAATTTTAAACTCCACTTAATACAGAACAGTTGTGTTCTATTTTTGCTTTCCTGTGTAGCTGTAAATTAATGCATTATATAGAAATAGATCATTTTGATCAGTTAATGGTCCCTCAGTTAGTGTTTCCATAGTTTTCCTGCCTGAAGGAAAAAACTCAGGTAGACTTAATGTATGTCTAATATGTGCACAGAAGCACCATGGAAGAAAGAATGTGTTTACTGTCAGTTCTCAAATGTCCTATTCAGGAAGAGTATCTTAGATTTACATCACCAGTTGCATTACTTGAGGTGGGGGAGAAAGACAGGATCCCTGTTGGGTGTCCGTGTAGCTTATGCTGAGTAAATATTGACAAAGTAGTCTAAAGAGCAAACACTTTGACATTTGTAAGGTCCACTGGAAGGTCTTGTATATATTTATACAGCGAGAATGAGTACAGCATACCAATTTTCTTGAACTAGCTCCTGAGATAATTCTGCATGGGCTTTCTTGTTGAGGAAGGTATGTTTAAATGTGAATGGGTCATTTGTTACACCCATAATGCATGCCCTCAAATTTCTCTTAGTGAGTTGTTTCAAAAGGTTCCATCACCTGCTTTTAGTATCTCCTCCTCTAAAATATGATACAACTAATAATGATGACTTCAAAAATCTAATTTTTTTATGATTGTAACTGGGGATTTTTTTTACTTTGTAGGAATTTTTGATGTTTGTTGTACTCTATATTTATTAAAGATTGAGTCTCAAAACTGTAATGAGCAAAAAATGCTTGCTTAATTTAAATTGTGAATCTGTCTGTTAAGAAATACATTAGGGGTAGGAGAAGCATAAGACATGTTAATTGACAGACAGGAACTGCTGTCTCTGAGGTTGATACAAGTAATTTATTACTTTAGAAATGAATGCCACCTCCAGAATGTGCTTCATTAATTTCAAATTTAGTTTTAATTTCAAGCTGTTGCCCCTTGAGAAGAATAAGGTGGCAAATTATGTTTGAAGAGCAGATTTTTTTCTTGCTCTGAAGAAACACTAAATTTTAACTGTTTAATTTTACAAATAACTACATTTCTTTGGCTAAAACACTTAAGCAAATGTATGATCAGCAGAAACTAACTTACATTTTCTTCTCTTCATAATAGCGTATGTTTCAGATGAACTAAAAGCAGCAGCACTGGTAGAAGAAGATGTGGAACCTGATGAAAATGCAGTTGATGGGGAGCCTTCAGCAAAATATGCATGTCCAGAAAAAGACTTCAGTAAGAACTGCCAAAGCTACCAAAACTCTCCAGCAGCTGAATTTTCTAGCCATGAAATGGACAGTGAATCACATATCAGTGAAACAAGTGACCGCATGGCAGACTTTGAGAGCAGCTCTATTAAAAATGAGGAAGAGAGCAAGGAGGTTTCAATACCACTGGAAGACTCTACTGTATCTGATAGTTTAGAACAAATGAAAGCTGTATATAACAACTTTCTCTCCAATTCCTACTGGTCCAATCTCAATTTGAACCTTCACCAGCCGATTTCAGAAAAAAACAATGGTAGCAGCAGCAGTAGCAGCAGCAGCAGTAGCAGTTGTGGAAGTGGCAGCTTTGACTGGCACCAGACTGCTATGGCTAAAACACTGCAGCAAGTTTCTCAGAGCAGAATTCTTCCTGAACCAAGTCTTTTTAGCACAGTTCAATTGTACAGACAAAGCAGTAAGCTTTATGGCTCTATATTTACTGGAGCCAGTAAATTCCGCTGTAAAGACTGCAGTGCAGCCTATGATACTTTAGTAGAATTAACAGTGCACATGAATGAAACGGGACATTATCGAGATGACAACCATGAAACTGATAACAATAACCCCAAAAGATGGTCCAAACCTCGTAAACGTTCTTTGCTTGAAATGGAAGGGAAAGAAGATGCCCAGAAAGTATTAAAGTGTATGTACTGTGGTCATTCATTTGAATCTCTTCAGGACTTGAGTGTTCATATGATCAAAACAAAACACTACCAAAAAGTGCCTCTAAAGGAACCTGTTACACCTGTAGCAGCAAAAATTATCCCAGCTACTAGAAAGAAAGCATCACTGGAGCTTGAACTTCCAAGTTCTCCAGATTCCACAGGTGGGACACCAAAAGCAACAATCTCAGATACTAATGATGTGCTTCAAAAGAATTCTAATCCTTACATTACACCAAATAATCGGTACGGTCACCAGAATGGTGCCAGCTATGCCTGGCACTTTGAGGCGAGGAAGTCTCAAATTCTGAAGTGCATGGAGTGTGGAAGTTCTCATGACACTCTGCAGGAACTTACAGCTCACATGATGGTGACAGGACATTTTATTAAAGTCACTAACTCTGCAATGAAAAAAGGGAAACCAATTATAGAAGCCCCAGCAACACCAACGATAACGTCCTTAGTAGACGAGAAAATCCAGTCTGTGCCACTAGCTGCCACCACTTTTACGTCTCCTTCCAATACACCTTCTAGTGTTTCCCCTAAATTAAATGTTGAAATAAAAAGAGAAGTAGATAAAGAAAGAGGCATTGCTGATGACAAAATGAAAGACAAAGAAAAGTCAAGTGAAGATGAGGAGAAGTATGATATCTCCTCAAAATACCATTACTTGACTGAAAATGATCTAGAAGAAAGCCCTAAGGGAGGATTAGATATATTGAAGTCTTTAGAAAACACAGTTACATCAGCTATAAACAAAGCCCAGAATGGCACACCAAGCTGGGGTGGTTACCCCAGTATTCATGCTGCCTATCAGCTGCCTAATATGATGAAGCTGTCATTGGGATCATCTGGGAAAAGTACACCATTAAAACCTATGTTTGGAAACAATGAACTAGTATCACCAACTAAAAACCAGCCCCTGGTGTCTCCAGCAAGCAGTCAGACCTCACCTGTGCCAAAAACAAATTTTCACGCCATGGAAGAATTGGTAAAGAAAGTCACCGAGAAGGTGGCTAAAGTGGAGGAAAAAATGAAAGAGCCTGAAGGAAAGCTTTCTCCAATGAAGCGTGCAACACCTTCGCCATGCAGTAGTGAAGTCAGTGAACCCCTTAAGATGGAGTCCTCCAATGATGGTGGCTTTAAAAGCCAGCAGAACAGCCCAGTCTCTCAGAAAGATGGTTGCAAGGATAGTCCAGCTGTACAACCTGTGGAAAATGGGAAAGAGCCTGTTAAGTCCATTGTAAGTTCTTTAAGTAGCAGCACAGCTATCATTACTGATCACCCTCCCGAACAGCCATTTGTAAATCCATTAAGTGCACTGCAGTCTGTCATGAATATTCACCTTGGGAAGGCAGCAAAGCCATCTTTGCCTGCTTTGGATCCAATGAGCATGCTTTTTAAAATGAGCAACAGTTTGGCAGAAAAGGCTGCGGTGGCCACCCCACCTCTACCGTCCAAAAAACCAGACCACTTAGACCGTTACTTTTATCATGTCAACAATGACCAACCCATAGATTTGACGAAAGGCAAGAGTGACAAAAGCTGCTCTTTGGGTTCAGCGCTTTTGTCATCCACATCGACATCTTCAGCATCTTCTTCATCTACAGTGACAACAGCAAAGACATCTGCAGTCGTGTCATTCATGTCAAACTCGCCGCTACGCGAGAATGCCTTGTCAGATATATCTGATATGCTGAAGAACCTGACAGAAAGTCACACATCAAAATCTTCCACACCTTCCAGCATATCTGAGAAATCTGACATTGATGGTACTACAATAGAGGAACCAGAAGAGAGTACACCAGCTCAGAAAAGGAAGGGACGTCAGTCTAACTGGAACCCTCAGCACTTGCTCATACTGCAGGCCCAGTTTGCCGCTAGTTTACGGCAGACTTCAGAGGGAAAATACATCATGTCAGACTTGAGCCCTCAAGAAAGAATGCACATTTCCAGGTTTACGGGACTTTCAATGACCACAATTAGCCACTGGCTAGCCAATGTGAAATACCAGCTCCGAAGGACAGGGGGAACTAAGTTCCTTAAAAATTTGGACACTGGGCACCCAGTGTTCTTTTGTAATGACTGTGCTTCACAGATCAGAACTCCTTCAACTTATATCAGTCATCTTGAATCGCATCTGGGTTTCAGGTTAAGAGACTTGTCCAAACTGTCCAGTGAACAGATTAACAATCAGATAGCACAAGCAAAGTCACCATCTGAAAAACTGGTGACGTCCTCTCCAGAGGAAGATATCGGAACTTCTTATCAGTGCAAACTTTGTAACAGGACTTTTGCAAGCAAGCATGCTGTTAAACTTCATCTTAGTAAAACACATGGGAAGTCACCAGAGGATCATCTCCTGTATGTTTCAGAGTTAGAGAAGCAGTAGCATTTGCTTTTGATTAAAATAACTGTAATTTGCTTTGAGGAAAACTGTCAAAGACGCCTTAAAGCTACTGTTTAGTTCTTGGCACATGTTCTTATTTTAACTCCAGAGTCGCTCTGGGCTGAACTGTTTTGTATAACTGTACAGTGTTTAAATAGAGGTGCATAATCAGCTGTTGTTACTGGTAAAATATGAAGGTTAAAATGCAGTGGTAAGTGTTTGGAACTTTGTGTAAATTGGATTTAGTTGCTGTGCATCCCTCTGATGCATCAAGCTGCATGCATTAACAGACAGTTTAATTAAGCATTTATAACTAATTCTGGTGCACTTTCTTCATGTGACCTAAGTGTGCTGGTATTTCTCACCCTATAATCTTTAGCCCTCTGAGTACTTTGAAGCACTTTTGCATTAATTTGGTAAAAATGTATGGATATGGTTTTTTTAAACCCTTACCAGCTTAGTTCTGATTACGAATATGAACCTCCATTTACGCAGAGGTGTCTCACACCTTGAAATTTAAAAATATAATTTTCACATTGAAACATAGATGTATATATTGTATAGATTTCAAAATCTTGTATGGAAAGTGTGATTGTGGTTAATGCCATTTTCTTTTTCTTCAGCATTTTTAGCACCAGTGGGTTTTGTACCTGATGAGCCCCAGGTATAAACTGTACCTATATATAGTGTATATTTCATTTTTTTAGATGGACCGTTTTTTCTTTTAGCATCCAAACATTGTAAATTATATGATGAAAGATACCACAGATAGCATTTATAAAGTATTCAGAAACATTATTCTTAAAGCAAAGTATGTTTTGTTTTGTTTTGCTATACAGTACATCTATATTAATAGAGGTTCATGTTTAAATTATACATATTTATTAGTGTTGCTATCTTTTTTTTTTTTTTTTTTTAAACCGTCTGAAGAAACAGAAGCCACGGACTGCACTCCTGGCATGCATCTAACTGTTTTGCACAACATGACTTTTAAAGGTATTTATTAGTAAAAAAAAAGAAAAAGAAATAAAAAGAGAGAATTCAAAATAAACTCAGTGCTCAAAGGGTTAAATCTATTTGAAAAACTTGTACTGTATTTCCTAAGCATTGATAAAGCCTTTAAAATGTTTGTACTGTAATACTTTGCTTAAAAGTTATGAGGCATTCTGTGATATAACCTCTTTTACTTATTTATAAGCACTCTTGGTTGTTATTTCCTATTGTAGAATGCCTTTTTATTTCAGTTGGTAACTTTCTGTTTTGCTCTACCTAATTATTCTCCCAAGATTCCATACTGCAGCTTTATCTTTAGGCATATGAAAGGTAACCCGTGGTTACCAGCACACTAAGTGATTCTGTTCGTCTCCATTTTTGGCACTTAATTTGCAGAAGTAACTGACAGCTGACACCATATGAGAATCTATGTATAAAATATTGGCATGTAAACAGCACAGACACTGTAATGCACTCTGTGCCCTGTTTTGTTGTTGACAATGAAGCACCATTATATGACTCTTCATATAACCTTTTTTTCTACAGCAGCATTAAAATTGTCTTTTTGCTATAATTTTGTGTTGCGTTCACAATTATGTCTGAAATGTGCTACGACTAACGAGCACATTAAAATTAAATTGTATGCTATCTGTTTATGACTGAAGCTTGAGTAGGTTTCTTCATCTGCCAGGTGCTGGCAGTCAAAAGCTGCACATAAATCACTGGAGTTTTAGTGAACTTTAGCATTTAAAGAGCAGGGTAGCACTTATTCAAAGGCTGCATTAACAGAATTTTTTCCCCCAGAAAAGATAAATGAATGTTATAACTCTTTTTTAAACATCAGGTAAGGCTGAATGTGAAGACAGGGTTTATAAGCAACGTGTGGCAAAGCAAATAGGTGTTTTGCTGTGCTGTGTATTCAGACCCAGGCAGATAATGCTCCTTGCATGTGTTCCCCCTGAATGTATTGAGCAGAGTCTGCAAGTTGCATGGGTGGGTATTTCAGGGCTTAGAGAATCCCTTTCCGTCTACCCAGCGTTTTCAGGTGACAGGAGTAGGAACCTGGGACTGATGACTTAAACTTGTGAGTCCTCTTATGGCCCTACCTGCTGTTTTACAGCATTCGCAGCAGACAGGGAGAGGGGAAAAGAAGATGAATAAAGCATGCCAAATAAACACAAACAAGCAGGAGCATTTATATGATAATGACAGACTTTTACTGGTGTTGACAGGTCATCCCAGCAAAACCATTGAAAACAATTTACATCTCGGAAGCACCAATTTTACTATGCATGTAGATAATGTATTTTGCCAGTCCGGTGAACTCAGAGTCTGAAGATGGTTACATGGGAACCAAAACCACCATTACAGCACTTAAGAATCATGTCTCAAGCAATAACTAGCATCTGAATGTCAAATGTACAGAGTTGTTTTTTTTAAATCTACTGTCTTCCAGTAAGCAACTAATTAAATCTTTGCTTGCTTCCTTCCTTCCTTCCTTCGTTCCTCCCTCCCTTTCCGTCTCCCTTTCCGTCTCCCTTTCCATCTCCCTTTCCGTCTCCCTTTCCATCTCCCTTTCCGTCTCCCTTTCCGTCTCCCTTTCTGTCTCCCTTTCCGTCTTTCTCTGTAATTCTAAAGGCCAGTACCATGTGTTCAAAAATGTATTGGAGGGTTCTGTTCATCCTATAGCACATACTGCTAAGCAGGCCTAGTGAATGGGATTAATGATTAGGGCTCTGGGTTTTTCCTCCTCTTTTGGCTCAGTGTTGTATCTGATTTTAAGGTCATTTTTATGTCAGTGTTTATTGCCTCAGCTCAAATTCCAGCAATAAAATTGAAGCATCTCGTTTTACTGGTTGACTATACCATGCCAGGGGTCCCCCTCACTTAGTTAGGAGAGGCAGCCTGGCTAGCCGAAGTCTTCCATGAAGCCTCCAGGGTGGATGTCCACACTTTTTGCAAATCGATGATCTCAGTCTAAATGCAGCCAAACTTCTTACCTCTACAGTGAGAATTCCTCCTTTGAAAATTATAACAGCTTAAATATAGTATTTGGTTGCAAACGAGAAATTCACACATAAGGAGACTGGCAGATTATTGCAAATGTTGTCAATCAATGTATTTTTAAGATGCAGCATTGACTTATAATAGTAATGCTAAAAGCTCTGTATGCAAAACTGTTATCTGGGACACGGGGAGAGTAAAAGCAAGAGACTACAGTGTCTTTTGCAGTGTTCTTTCTACTTATTTTTAAAATACAGGCAAGGGGTTGATGATTGCAAACACCAAATACCACTGATGCAACTGCACCTAATCTGGTTAAAATCAGTTCCTGAGCCTGACTTAACTAGGTCTGAATGACCTAGTGAGGAGATGTACTGGGCAAAAATTCAGGGAGCAACCGTATCTTTTAGTGTGCACCAGAAATTACTTTTTAATACATTTTTAAATATGCTTGAAACTTTGCAAATGAATGGCTAGTCAGGATCTGCATATCCCAAATTTATTAAAATAAAGTTTAGCTTGCATTTCAGAACCTCCAGGACTGGCATACCAATGTGATTTTGCATTATAAAGAATTTAGAGAATCAATGGACTAGAATAATGTTCTTTTCATCCATACACTGATATGTATATTGGCATGGTAACTATTAGTGCTACCCAAATCACCAACCTAGCTATGTTAAGATAATTTTTTTCCTATTAGACAAACTTGAAGGTATGGATGCAGGATTTTAAAATATGCATCTGAGTTCTGACCTTTGCTTTGTACTTGATATTTTATTTAGAAATATGCAGATCAAGTGAGACAAAACAATACCTCAAGAAATAGTTTCAAAATAAAATTGTGATGGGGTAGGAAGAGCTTTAAATCACAGGTGTATAAAGGTGACCCTGGTCTAACCCCACCCAAGTAGTGTCTTGTTGCAGCATACTGTATATCTTCCAGCCATCACATTTACGCAGTATCTTAAAATAACATTTGTGATAAATGTGCAATTTAACTAATTTATGGTGCTATGATGTGCTCAGGGCTACATGCAAGATGAAAATCTTAAATGGAGCTTGAACAGCTCACTTCACAACAAGAAATCAATATGCCAGATCTTAGAGAGCTGTTCACTGGAGTCAACATTTAGCCAAAAAAAAAAAAAAAAAAAATCACTGAATGTTTCTTTAAGTTTTAGTGAGTAAGAAATATATCATGAACTGAAATATGATTTCTAAGCTAGTGTAAAGAACTGTTTCTGAAACTGAAATCTTTTTAGAATCTTCATTATATTTTTTTAATTAAAATCAAAAGTATACTGTTCTAATCATGCAGTTACTTTCGTGGTAAACACTGTGCAATTTTTTATCCAAACCAAGGCAGATTAGTATTATCAGTATGGGAATTATCTGTTGCATTTTAATACGGCTTTGTATCTTGCTATATAAAGCTAGACATAGATATAACTGCATTTTATGACAGCAAAAAATTTGGCTATTCTTTAAGTTTTAAATATACTGGCATGTATTGAAGGGAAGAACCTTTAATTTCGCGCCTTCTTATTTCAGCTGCAAATGAAAAAGAAGTAATTGGTGCAAATGGAACAGAGACGACTGGTAATAAAGCTAAATTTAATTAATAAATTTTTTATTTTATAATATGCCTCCAGAAAGCCTTATAGATTTCCTAGAAAAATATAAAATTATTACAATTATTTTTGCCTGCTTTGTTTGGATAACTTTTTGTTACAAGACTATGTTGGATCTTTGGTAGGTCGTTTGTTACCTACACTGCTTCACAGAGCTGAAATAAGGGAATGGTCATAAAACTAGAATTTATCAAGCAGAGTAGAAAAAACAAAAGAGTTTTGAGGTTACTCGACTCTTTTAAGAAGTCACTGGATTGTCCTCTTAGCAAAGGATGAAATAGGTCTTAATACTTGACTGGACAGTTACCATTTTAGCAGTGGAAATGCAAATGTGTAACTCCCTCAGGTATTGCTAGTGAATACATACAATCTCCAGAAAAAAAAAAAAAACAACAGTAAATTCTCTTCTCCTGGACTTCATGCCAAGATGTGCCTTCCAGCCCTGGGTTGACCTGCTGTAGGTAAATGAGAGAACAAGAAATTATTATTGTACTGCCATCTCAGAATATGAAAGCGGCTCTGTTGTTCAGGGTGTGGTAGCAGTAAATTTTGAGTTTTCAGTAATTATCCTATAATAATTAAAAGTTTATATATTTTTAGGATACTGCAGCCCTCATTGAAGAGTATTTGCATAAAAAGTCATTTTTTACCAGTGAAGGAAGAAAGAATTGGGGTCATTTACGGAAGGGAGCAGAATTACATATTAACGCATCATTATACATGTCTGAAAGCATTGGAATAATTGCTGAGGTTACAATCTGTTTTCAGGCCTTGGTTTGAGGCAATAATTTTAACTAAATGTTCAGCATGAAAAAGATGACTAAGTTTTACTAATATGTAGCTCGTGTGCTGTATTCGTTATCTAGTACATACACAGATACAGTAGCGGTGTTACATAAATTCATATTTTACCTGTAGAAACAATCTCCCTTTATACTTAGTATCCAGCTTATTTGTTAGGGTAGCAGTTTATTTGTTTTTCAGCAGTATATTACCACATATACGTTGGACACATTAACTTCCTCAGCAGCTGTTGCTTGGTTCACTTTGCCTTATTTATAGCTTGAAATGCACTTCTGGTTAAATAATCTTTTAAGAGAATTAAAATCAGACTTTCTGGGATGGATGGATATGTCCAGACCACTCACCAAGTTCATATCAATAACCTTTATTGAAATGAAACTGCAAATCACACTTACTTATATACCAATGTACCTAACTTTCATTGTAGGAGTGTTTAAAAAGTAAAAATAAAAATTACAACCTAAGGCAGCTATGCCAAAAAAAAAAATATAAAATTTTGGGTAATAATATAAGAAGACATTTCTATATATCACAGTTTTAAAATTCTTAGCCTGTTTCAAGAAATAAAAAAGGTTGTCGTAGAGCAAGCAAAACAAAGTTAAAAATGGCAGTGGCAGTCATGGCCCCATTTCCCACCCAGGGCTATGGGCAGGTGGTGGAGCTCTTCACAGCTAATAGTGATGTCTTCCGTACCTAAGCTGAAATGGTTATGTGCCCCTCATGTCACCTGCTGGGTTTTCCTAGTGTCACATTAGGGTGAGGATGTGCATTTACTCCCTGATACACTTAAACTTTGCAAGTGGCATAGTGGACTTTGTAACCAAATAGCGAGCTAATTTTCTGATTTCTTACCTTGTGATGCCTGAATTAAGGGCTTTGGTCACAAGGGAAATGAATTTCAAATGATTTGGCACTGTGGAAAAGCGTGTATTAGACCTGTCAGCCCCATTCCACTCCCTGTGGAGAAGACAGTGTCCATCTTTTTTTTTCTTTTTTAATGTCAAAAATATAAATGGAGAGAGGGTAACTTTTAAACTTTAGTATAAATTAACAGTGAAAAATAGTGCTTTATTAAGCTTCAACATATCACATTCATTCTTGCACGATAGGAAACTGGGGACATGTTTATAGCCATCGTAATTGTGAGTTAGTGACCTTTCTAGCCAAGTGAAATGAAATTGCTTGAAAATGGAATTCTTTTTAATTGGCACATTTGTAGGTGGTGGGGAAAGGAAGGGGATTTGTTAAAGCATATGTGTAATATAAAGCCTGTGAGGAACTGTAAGAAGAGCCTAAAGCCTGTGCTCAGATGTAAACCTGTGTAGAGAGGGAGAATGAGGTAGGTGTGTCAGGAAGCAGAGTCATATTCTTGGATTTTTTTTTTCTAAACTAGAGGTACAGTCACTGCAGTTACGCCTCAATGACCATGAAACCGAGTCGGCAGAAGCTGAAGGACTCAGCTCCTGAAAGCCTCATCAGGACTTGTCATCGCTCTAATGAATATCATTTAAATTGCTTTGTATATTGGTGGAGTTTGGATGTCGATTTAATTTGTGCATGTGTTTGAGTTCTTCTGCTTGGCTAGACTAACAGAGAGCAACAGCCTAATGAAAAGTGAGTTGGTGACAGTGTGATGAGCCCCAACGCAATCAGATGTGTTTGAAGGGCTGTTTTGACAGGGATCTTAAAAGTAGATCTAGAAAAGAGGAGTAGTGCTTCAATTCAGTACAATTGTTTCAGGCTAAGAATGCTGCTTTTTGTACCTCTGAATGGCTGAAAATTTTCTGTGTGCACTCTGGTTTGTGCTAAAATATTAATTCATCACAGGATTGTGTTTAGAGGAGTCTGGGAGAATGGGTTTCCCCTATTAAATGTCTCTGGAAATTACTGGAGTTAAAACACCAATTTAAAATTCATTATTGGGGCACACCAGTAATTGGGAAGCAAGAAATGACTTATCCAGGAGTTACAGTGTGCACCTCTGTCTCTAATGCTGTGTTGCACAGGGCAAATCAGAAGAACAGCAGCAGATTAACACTGGAGGGCAGGGGCTGGCCGGTCAGGGCCAGCCATGGACTTCACCTTAATTCCCATTTAATTTACTGTGCCAGGAAGTTGAGCACACACTGTTGCGAAGCTGCAGAGAAGGCCAGAGCAGATGGAGAAATTCTGCAAAATCTGTTTCAGTGCTCTCTAGGTATTGGGGATAGTTTGGGGACAAGAAAAACTGACCAGCAGTGATTCGTACTAGCTGTGGGGAAGGACGCAGGTGGGACTGAGAAAGTCCTTCTCTCCTGAATGCTGTGGCTGTGCGGTATGGAGAGAGGAGGCTCCCCAGAGGGCACAGCCTGGCTGATACAAGCAGGGCTTGTCCTCTGCACAGCAGGAAAGCCTAATCTGCAGGGTGGCTGGGACACTGCCCTCGGCACACCATAGGCTTACCTGCGTTACGATACTAGCAGCATAGACGCAGTCTGCCGGGGGGATTACTAGAAGAGGGTAAAATAGCCAGGTCAACCCTATAAATTATACTAATTCCTCCAATCTCTAATAAAATGTTCGCTTTTTGCCTCTTACATGTGCATTTGGAGGATGAAAGAAAAATAGGGTCTTGATTTTTATTTGCCACTGTGAAGGCAAATCAATTTCCAAAACAGAGCTGCTGTCAGAAAGGGGAAATAGAGACTAGCACTTCTCTGTCGTATCTGAAGACTACAGACCCACTCCTACATGGTAGCCTGTACTTCACAGTGCTTCAAAATGGACACCAGGATCATAAGCATTAAAAAAAGAAAAAGGCAATTTTAAAATTTCACATGAAAACCAAACAGCAACAAGAGACCATGGGAGGGAAGTTGGGTTACAAGAAAAATCTACAGTCCAGAAACTCTTATCTGAGAGATGATTAATACATCAGAAAAATTGTTCAGCAATGGTTCATGCAAACAGACCCTCTATAATTCTGCCAAAGTGAGATCAATGTACTCTGCTGAATGATTGTGGCACTGACCACTTGAAAGCAGGGTACCTTATGCTGATTTCATACCCCTATGATTTCAAAATATATGAGACTTTCCAGCTCCCTCTGAACCGAATCCATGTATAACCCTCAGGAGATGCTTGCTCCTGTTTTGTAGTGAACATGACTCTTTCTTTCTCCATTGTACCAGATTTTGTAAATGCCATATGCTTCTTTTTAATGCGATAAGTGCTTTAATACAGCCAGCACCCCCAGACAGACTAGTTACCATCAATAATTTGAATGGCAGGGCTCCAGTATGCCTCTTAATTTCAACTTGAGATTTGGGCAGGGTGGGAGAACACCCAAAAAAACAAAAGAAAAAGAGAAATATGTTATACAAATGGTATGGAAGTCTGCAGAAAGGAGCTATTAGATAAAAAAAGCACAAATTCAGAGCTTGTGTTTGAGTATTTAGTGTTAAAAATATAAATTAGTTATTGAAGAAGCACAAAACGCCACTCGTACTTCTTTAACAGGGCTTTTATAAAAGGCACTAGAAGAGATTCCAAGGAGGGAGAGATCAAAACAGCGGTCTCATCAGCTATAGTATATTAGCAGCTTCTCAGGAAGCACTGAACAGCAGGCAAAACCACACCAACCCACAGGTGCAGGCACATTATATTGTAAACAGTTCTGATCCCATAGAAACACTTTTGGCACATGTAATACTCCCTCTTAGTTCCTGCACTCTAAAAGCTACTTTAACCCCTCCTCTGCTGGATGCAGCTTGGCACACTCCTCTCTTCATAAGTAAACTCCACAATCACATTTTCCTCCTTGCTCTCCTGCAAAAGCCTTGCTATGGGCCGTTTGCTGTGTCTTTTCGCAAACCCGTTCAGACCTCTCTTCTAAGAGGTTGTTGTATGAGGGATGACAAATGCCACAAACCCATCAGAGACACCCAGTACCAGACCACTGAGGTTTCTAACCCACCTGTCCTCTCTGCTCTGTAGGGCTGTCCCCACAACAGAAACACTCCGCTGGGCACCCAGGCTGCCCTACAAGTAACAGGGAAGGTTGAGTGGCCAAATGGGGACTTTCTGAAGCTGGTCAGACATGCAGCAAGGTAACCAAATACCTGGAAATGAAATACTCTGGAGAATCGTTGAAGCATCTGTGCTTCCATTCTTGGCTAACAGAGCCCATGTAGGTGCTGTCTGCCATCTGCTCAGCATCCCAGTAGCAAGCCCTCTCTCAGAGCTGGAGACCACAGCATCCCAGCTTGCAGCCCAGCACCCAGAGCTCTCCATTCTATTCACACTTTGCTCTGTTCTAGAGAAGGATTTCCAGTGGGGTCAGCTGCTCCCTGGCTCTTGACATATTTTCTTTCTGAACCCAGGTAGTTGGTGCCCCCTAGCACAAGTTGGATCAGACCCCACAAGCCCCCCAGCCTTATGCCTGCTGGGGAGCTCCAGAGCTCAGCCCATCACATCTCACCTGCAGGCCATCAGCAGCCAGGAAGCTTGGCACTCCCCAGCTTGCAGAAATATAGGTGCCTACTGAGTTAAATGGGAGCTGAGAGGAGGTTTGGAGAACATTGCTGACTCCTGTGTGATGTGCTTAATGTTACCAGCCTCTGGATTTCCCTGCTGGTTGCTCTCACAGGAAGTGCTGCTTGCTGAACTTCATAGTCCTTAGTTTGTGCATTGCTACCTGTGAGAAGTGTGACTCACAGACCTATCAAAGCAGTCTTACACTCATTTTTAATGTACAGCATGAGATAAAGGCTTGATTCTCTGTTCTTTCTTTTAATTATAGGTTTTTTATTCCCCTGTAACTTTGGCTAACATCTATTTAACAGTCAGTCCACAGCTTCCTCCCCGCCCCCCCCCCCCCCCCCCAGTTTTCTGTTGGTCTGTTCTGTTTTCTTGAAATTGCTTTGGGTTTTTTTGAGATGGGAGAGAAAAAAATGAGTTTTTAATAGAATTTTAAAATATCTCAGCTGTGCTTTCTTGTATTTTTAAGTTACACAATAGGACTGTCTATGCAACAGCCCACAAAAGAAGCTTTTTTTTATTGTTTGTTGTTGCTTTGTTGCTGTTAAGGCAAAGTAGTTTGTTGATGTGGCAAGCAGGTGGCATGACACTAAGTATACATGACAGTATATATGTAATACCATTTTCTTCAAGGAAGCTTGTGTGCTATTTCTCATTGTTGAGCTAAAGGTCAGGGTGTCAGGTGACTTTTGCAGCAAGAAACAATTCTCCAAGCTGCAAAACTTCTGCTGAAGTTGGATGACATTAAGAAAGATGGAGGCAAATTGGAGAGAATCCAGAGGAGATCAACAAGAATGATTAGAGGTTTTGCAAACATGACCTATGAGGAAAAGTTAAAAGAATTGGATTTGTTTAGTCTAGAAACAAGAAGTCTGAGTAGGGACATGATAACAGTCTTCAGCTATGTTGAAAAAAGTTGTTATAAAATGGGTGCTGATCAAATGTTCTATGTGTCTACCAAGGGCAGGACAAAAGTTAATCAGTTCAGCTTGGCAGCAAGGGGGATGTAGATTAGATTATCAAGGGGAACATAACTCTAACTACAAGTTAAGCATGGAGCAGCTTACAGAGGAGGAGTGCAGTCACCATCACTCCACCTCATGACGAACTGACGTGGGTGTTCTTGACCTACTTGTGCTGCAGAATAACCAGAAGTTGAACTTTGAGGGCTCCTGTAACCTACAATACTGTTTGAACATCTCAGGTATGCATGACTATTGCAGGGAGTACATTTCTCTTCTGCAAAGTTGCATCTACTTTCCTGCCATATATTGGTGATGACTATTTTCATTTTAACTATTTTGATGAAGCTTTCATGTCACTTCTGTCAACAGTTCATTTCATCAGGCTTTTCTCATGCTACATAGGAAGAAATACTAGCTTGCTTTCTTTTAGTAGAGGGAGGGACCTACGTGGCTTGGTATCATTGTTGCCTTTGCTAACCATTTTTGGCAGGCAGTGAATGGCCTTGCATTTTGCCATTTTATGCTGTGACTGCCTTCTGTGCTCAGGTGAGGTTGTACTCATGTAACACTGGTAGGTAGAGTCACTTTAGACACTGCTTCATTTTTTTGCTGGCAGAGGCGTTAAGTTTTCTGCATCAATCATATGACTAAGTTGCTTGCAACTGGAAAAAAAGGGACCCTTCACTCTTTTCACTAACAGTACAAACCTTTTCAGTGTTTCAGTGCAGACTTCAGGATTTTCAAATGAGCTCCCTCATTTACACTCATAATATGCACGTTGTGCAGATAACAGACAGCACCATTTAACCCTATAATATGCAGTACAACGTATCCTGCAGTACAGCTGGAGTCCTAGTTACTCCTCAGGGAAGCCTATTATAGCAGCACAATCCCATGTATCAGTAATAAAGTGTTTCAGAGACTCATAGGAATGTTAATAAGTTTGAAATAAATACAGCATGTTAACGTTTGGGCCCTGTTACTAAATTTTACTTTAATTTAGTCCTCACTGCTCTGTGTTCAGCCAGGGTTCACTGTTTCATAGGGCTTCTTTAAGCAGAGACATTGAGAGCAGGATTTAAATGCCAAAACAACTGCCTAAGGCTGCCTGAGAAGTCCTGGGGTCTCCAGAATATCTTCAGTGAATGGACATATGGGACACATGACCCACTGGAGGTCCCTGCCATAGTGGAGAGTAGCTGAAGAAGCAGCAGTCCTTCACCTGGTCTCCGGCAACTTGGCCAGTGGCAGGGTGTACTGCAGGTACAGTACCTAACACCTTTGCATGCAGGGTGCCTCTAACACTGTGAATTTATGCCTTGATCCTTGGTGGACAATATATTCCAGTTGCTACACTTGACTTAAGGCTCATTCTGTAAGGAAATATTTCCATCTCCCTCTCATACAAATTTTTAGAACATTTAGGATGTTCTGCTTTTAACAAACCTTGGCTAGAGAACTTAAGAATAGTTTGTGGTGTGCCTAAAAATTAGGAGGACTGTCTTGGCCTTTTTGGGTGGGTTTTTGGGGCTTTTTTTTGTATCTTTTTTTTTTTAATGTCTAGGCTTTTTTTTACATCCTTAAATATGCCATGTCTCTTCCTTGTCTCCTTCCCCCTTCAGCACAATGTGCCCTCTGCAGAGTCCCACTTCCCTCTGTGCAGAGGCTAGACTCAAACATGTATTCAACAACATAGAGAAATGGTTACATACAGTCACCTTTCCATTGCAGGCCAAGTGAAGAGCCAAAAGATCATGTAGGTGACCTGTGAGGAAGGGGAAGGCTGAGGAATGGAGAAGGAGAAAGATTTACTGAACAGAGTAAGTTCAGGCCATGGAGAAGACACTAGCTCTGTACAGGCTCTGGCAAGGGAGGAATGGGGTTAATTGCTAGAAGCCATTGTTTGTAACATGGCTAACAGGAAAATGAAACTATTGAAATAGTGATTTTATTCTTTTTAACTGAAAAATTAAAATTACAGCTAAAGGCCAAAGGTCCTTATTTGAGTTACTAAATGTCATTCAAAGATTGGTTATTGCTCAAAGACTGATGCCACTTTATGTGATATTTCATTCTGTGTACTGAAACTTTGGGTCTTGTGCTGTGCCCACAACCATTCTATCCGTGAAATTATAGCTTTGCCAGAAATAAGGTCATTTGAAAGGACAGGATAGAAAAGCAAAGATGAGAAAATGTATTTTGATGTATTTCAATGAAAAATGGAATGAGATGCTACCTTCTTGCAAGTTATTGTTCCCAAGATTCAGCCCAGGTTATCCTGTGGTGTAAAATGGTCTCATCCTGGGGCAGAACCTGATGCTTACAGACTTCCTTCAGCTGCAGATCTGCCACTGTCAGGGTCCTTCCTATTTTGGTTACCTAATTACCCACCTATGTGTGTACTAACCTGTACCTTTATACTGATACATATCACTAGTGTTATATCTGTGTACATTCCTAGATATGTTTTATAAAAACACAAGCAATTTTTTCTGAAGAGATACAGTGTTCTAACATTAAAAATTGTAACACAAAATAAAAAGGGTTACAGGAACTTAAATTTATTTAGTTCTATTCTCTTGGGTATGTTACATCTCATGACCCTCCTGCACTAACAAACCTGCTGTTAAATCCATCGAAATTGATCTATGTTTAGCTATTCATTTTATGTATATTAATTTGAATAGAGCATTTATTTGGCTTAAATTTTATTTTCAGTGGTCGAATGTATGTTCCAAATGCAAGCATGACGATTTGCTAGGATTTAGTTAGGAGGAATGTGGAATGTTAGTTTACAAAGATAATAACTGAGCTATTAAAGCCAACAACCCCTTTTAAAGCAAACACACCATTAAAATATAGGAACAGTTTATAGTGTAAATAAAATTGAGGATATGGATTATTTAAAGATAAAAAAATTTTAGAGGTAGCTATGAGAAAGTTGAATAAAAATATATTTAATTGAACCACTTTTATCTTCTAAAATGAACTTCAAAAATGCAAATAAAGGATGATAGTTTATGGGAGGGGGAGACAGCTACAGAGAGAGTGATATTAGAAATACATTTTACTTACGGAGATGTATACTGGTGATTTGACTTTTATTTTCTAATCTGAATCAGATTTCAGGAAAAAAAAAAATGTGCCTAAACTCGTAAGTGGCAGAATTTATCTTGCTTGCGAATCCATACAGTGGGAAGGGAAGCAAGACATTTGCTTCTAGATCATTCTCCTTGTCTGAATGACAGATACAATAATTCCCTCTATTAGCCAGATCCATTGTCTTTATTTTGCACAGAAGTACTGTATTGCTGAGGTAGACTTCCACTGCTATGCATATTTTAAGGGTTATTTGGCAACACAAGTAAAGCTAAAAGTAGCCTCTTAATCTAATTAATTGACATTTCTGAATCTTGCTTTCACAACAACACATGGTTTCATGTTCTGGGTTTTAGCACTTGTCAAGCTTTTTTGGAGAATGTTTTGGTCAGAATGACAAGATAATTTGTGACTGAGGCTCCAAGCTAGAGAAGTGTTTAAGGCTATAATGATTTATTATCATCACAGAATAACAAAATTTACAAAGCGTTTCATCAGAATTTTTGAAATAAGTTTGCCACCGTGGTAGAAGCGTGCAGGGAGGGGGTGTCTTCCTACACAAATGCCGGTGTGACTTACTTGTAATAATTACAATGTTAAATTTATTTTGGAGCTTTTCTTGACAGACTTGCAGCATGGTTAGAAAGACAAGAGGTGAGAGAATTGTAACAACCGAGAAGGTAAAACTCTGCCTTTTTTTAAACAAATACCCTGAGACCAAAATAAAAATAATTAGTATGTGCTTCATGCAATAAATAATATATACATAGCCACATTAAACTATCAGTGTTAACATCTTGGCAGGAGAGACTGGAAATAGTCATACTGTAAAAAGTTTAAAACAGTGAACGCCTGTGCTTTTGATGTTCAGAAATACATACAAAACTATTTTTTTTAAAGGACAAAATGGGTGGTTACTGAGTGACAGCACATTAATGGCTGGCATTTGTGGTCTTTCAGGCAACTGCTATAAAAAGAAATAATGTAACAGCATTAATTTTGACTTCATCTTGATTCTCTAAGCGAGCTAAGGATGCCAGACTTTCTGAGACAAAATGTCTGACTCTGAATGTGAGGCATTTCCACTTATTCTCTGTGTTTCTATAATTTACTTATTATGTAATTAAATACCTTGAAACCCTAGGCATTGGTTAGTTTAGATAAAGTTGGGACAGTTACTTGACTTCAGAGGCCAGGAATAGAAGCCACTTCTCCAGTGCCCTGAAGTGATTTTTGAGGCTGTTTTGTTTGACTATCAAATGCATACCTTTCCAGAGGAATCTTTTTTTAGAGATGCAGTCATAGCTCATTGAGGGACGAGGTGAGGAGTTAACATGTTTGGCAGCGATAGGGTATGCAACATTGTTTAGTAATAACAAAGATATTGTCATACACCCACAGTGAGCCCCTTGTTTCAGAGGATCACAAAGTTGTTTCATGTAGAAATTATCTTTAATTACTGTACATGTTTATAAGGCAGTAGCACCGTAGTATCTGTGTGCCCTTTCCAACAGCAAGTACGCAGTGAGCTAATGGTAGGCAACTTTCAAGCTGGCACAGGGAGTGACCCCTTGTGTTCCAGGCATTTAGTTTTTTTATCCCCCTCCCCCTCACAGAACTAGCCAGGCACTTATATTTAGTGAGCTGGAATGTAAAAAGATGTCTTGCATCTCCTACAAGAACTTGCCAGATTCAGGCTCTGATGGATTTCTGGCAAGAGTCAGTTCCGGAGCTGAGGACCCACCACAGAGAATATCTATTTATTTAAGCTATTTATAGCATTTCTAAAGAACTCCTCACTGTATTATCTCAGCATGTCACAGAAATTAAAGGTACACCATGAATTAAAGGTATACCACCAGCATCCCGTGTTGTCTGCCAGAAGGTCCTGCAGGGCTTCCAGAGGGAGTCCATACCAGAAGCAGTATGGTGGTTGTGGCTGGGGACAGGGAAAGGTACAGTGTCTAATTGTACATGTGCTGAATGCCACATGGAACTGTGGCAGGTCCAAGTGTAGAAGGCAGATGGGTCTGTTCTCCACCAGCCAAAGTTTCTCTGTGGTTCAACAGCTCAAAATGGAGCTAATTGTTATAGCTGAGCCTATTAATTACACATATATTAAGCACTGAATTCAATTCTGGATGGATGATGAATGGATGCAGTCTTTTAGCAGATGAGTGAGGGTGAGAGACCTAAGCTGGCAACCTTGCTCCAGGCAGCAGAAAGAAAATTATTGTGGGCGGTGCCATACTGAACTGCCCTGTAAATTTGGCTGTGAGAGTCCTGTTGCTGCTGAGTGGTAGTTTCTTGCTTGGGTAGGGAGACCTTTTTTCCACCTAATCTTGAGTTCTACCACAAACAGAGAAAATAACAAGGCCGCATCCAGGATCAACAAACAAATATGTGATTGAACGCCCTCCTCCTTGCAGTTTGTAGGTGGTGTGGTCATGCTATATGTATATAAAGGAGGATTCCGATAGGTATTGAAAGAAACACTGGTGAACATGGGGTTTGTGGCACTTCTCAAGTGGGAAGCCTTATACATATTTAGCAGTAGTTACCTCTTACAAAGCAGTCTCCTACTTTTTTCTGCTACCATTAAAGTCAGCAGTATATTCTGATTAAGATGTGAAAGCAGTTGATTGGTCTGAGGATCAGCAAGCTTGTTTAGATTCTGTCCATCATCACAGGGAGGCAATTGAACCTCACCCCTTCCCCTCTGCACCCCAGATCAGTTAATGCAATGATCAGAAGTGAAGCTGGGACTCTCTATATTGGAGCAGTAATGTAATTGCTGAAGTTGGCATTGAACTACCTTCCCAACGATTTTTCCCAGAAAGGAAGTTCAGAGACTAGGTCATAATTGGTAGACTCATTAGTATTAAATTATGTGGGTTTTATTAGGGGCCAGACATTCACTTGTTTAAATGTAGCTGGCATTTTAATGCCTCTCTAAGGGAATGTAATATGTACTGCATAGGCAATACATACTGACTTTTATTGGTACAAACCAAACTCACAGGTGACTGGGGCACCTGCTTGTGTCGATGTTTAAGGCTTGTGTGGTGGGTTAGTTCTGGCAGTTAAGCAGAATGGGAGAAATGAGACACCCACCCCCCACACCGCTGCCTTGCTTTTGTCTGCAAAAGATTGAGAGCCTCTTGCAGGAAGTAATGCTTTTTGTATATACCTTCCCAGGTAAGGAGAAAAATAACAATAATAACTACTTATAGGGGATATACTATTATGTTATAAAAGTCGGGTGTCATTTCAGATTGACCATGTCCCTCAGGATACAGCTGCTTCATATCCCCATGAAACTGAATTGCAGCAAGGTAGAGTACTGCGGCTATCTGGCAACATTGCATGAAGCATAGAATAGGAACAAAGAAATATGCATTTAATGGAACTTGGGGGCACTATAAAACCTCAAACTATTATTATATGTTTTAACATTAAGCATATGCTTCCTGTACCAAAAAAAAGCCTCTTTTACCCCACACCCTTTGCAAAATGTATATGTTCTTAATAGATACTAAATATGAGTAAATTATCCAGTGACACCTGTTGTTTTTACTAAGATACAGTGATTATGAATAAATAAAAACTTTGCCAATGACTGATTTGTTTTTCTTTCCAAGGTTTTATTGGTACTTTTTCTGAGGCTTTCTATATGTCCGTTTGGCTTAACATTGGGTATTTTATGATTAATCTAAATTCTTCTTTCTTTAGGCAACTTATTTATCTGTTCAAAATCTTGGAGCATTTGACAGTGCATATTTAAATTCAAGAAAAAAACAGAGGTGGAAATAAACAGACTGCTCCATAGGGGGTTCCCAGGAACTGAAAGATATGTTGTGCACCTTAGACTGATCCAATCACACTTGGATTAGCTGGAGAATTGCTGTGTGGTTAACTAACTTGCTGGGTGATATGGGAAAGCAGTCTCTCAGAGTGTAATTAAATGATAAGTTCACATTCAAGGGACAATTGTAAGTTACTGAGGCTGTCATATACAATGCCAAAAGTAGGCTGTCTCATGATGAATACCCTTATTAAGAGCTACACTGCTCTGTGTTCATAGTATATGGCTGGGGAATTTGACAGGACTTGGTCCTGTTTGTTAAAGATCTCCCAATAGATTTTACATGAGATTCATATAAAAGATGACTACATCTTAAAAGCAAATAGACTATGTACTTTTAGCCCATGCTGGTGTGGCTGTTAATCTTGTGTTAATAGTAAAATCTGATGTGGATTCACACATTTATTTGATGTAATAATAACTATTTGTTAACAGAATACAATGATAAGAACTTTGTTATTACCAGGAGAAGGTGCCTGAGAAAAATTTGTGTTCATCACAAACATCCCTCCCACAGTAAGGGAAGATCAGGTTCGTGACCACCTGAGGAACCTGAACATACACAAGCCTATGGGACCTGAAGAGATGAATCCCGGAGTCCTGAGGGAACTGGCTGAGGTAATTGCCAAGCCACTCTCCATAATATTTGAAAAGTCATGGCAGTCAGGTGAAGTCCCTGTGGACTGGAAGAAGGGAAACATTGTGCCCATCTTTAAAAAGGGCAGAAAGGAGGACCTGGGGAACTACTGTCCTCTCAGCCTCACTTCTGTGCCTGGGAAGATCCTCCTAGAAGCTATGCCAAGGCACATGGAGGACAGGGAGGTGATTTGAGACAGCCAGCATGGCTTCACCAAGGGCAAGTCCTGCCTGACCAATCTAATGGCTTTCTATGATGGAGTGACTGCATCAGTGGACAAGGGAAAAGCAACGGCTGTCATCTGTCTGGACTTCTGTAAAGCCTTCAACATGGTCCCCCACAGCATCCTTTTCTCTAAATTGGGGATGGTCATATCCAGAGGGTAGTGGTCAATGGCTTGATCTCCAAATGGAGACCAGTGACAAGTGGTGTCCCTCAGAGGTCTGTACTGAGACCAGTACTGTTTAATATCTTAAACAATGACATGGACAGTGGGATCAAATGCACCCTCAGCATGTTTGCAGATGACACCAAGCTGATGGGTATGCTTGACACACCTGGACACACACCTGGACAATCTCAAGAAGTGGGCCTATGTGACCATCATGAGGTTCAACAAGGCCAAGTGCAAGGTCCTTCACCTGGTTTGGGGAAAGCCCCTGTATCAATATGGGCTGGAGGATGAAGGGATTGAGAGCAGCCCTGTGGAGGAGGACTTGGGAGTACTGGTGGATGAAAAGCTGGACATGAGCTGACCGTGTGTGCTCACAGCCCAGAGGCCAACCATACCCTGGGCTGCATCAAAAGCAGCATGGCCAGCAGGTCAAGGGAGGTGATTCTGTCCCTCTGCTCCACTCTGATGAGACCCTGCCTGCAGTGCTGTGTCCATCTCAGCACAAGAACATGGAACTGTTGGAGTGGGTCCAGAGGAGGGCCACAAGAATAATCTGGGGGATGGAAAACCTCACCTATGAAGAAAGGC
Source organism: Phalacrocorax carbo (assembly GCF_963921805.1). Classification (NCBI taxonomy): domain Eukaryota; kingdom Metazoa; phylum Chordata; class Aves; order Suliformes; family Phalacrocoracidae; genus Phalacrocorax; species Phalacrocorax carbo. Next base: position 33,260,057 of record NC_087520.1, on the reverse strand, counting down.
TGATGGAGTTGGGGTTGTTCAGCCTGGAGAAGAGAAGGCTTCAGGGAGACCTTATTGTGGCCTTCCTGTACTTAAAGGGGGACTGTAGGAAAGATGGGGGCAACCTCTTTAGCAAGGCCTGTTGTGACAGGACAAAGGGTAATGGTTTCAAACTAAAGGAGGGTAGATTTAGACTGGACACAAGGAATAAATTTTTTACAATGAGGGTGGTGAAACACTGGAATGGGTTTCCCAGAGAGGTGGTAGATGCCCCATCCCTGGAAACATTCAAGGTCAGGTTGGATGGGGCTCTGAGCAACCTGATCTAGTTGAAGTCCCTGTTAACTGCAAGGGTGTTGGACTAGATGACCTCTAAAAGTCCCTTCCAACCCAAAGGATTCTATGATTCTGTTCTATGATCTTTTAGGGAGTATCTTGGTGGCTTTGAAAGATGATATCTCCACCATTTTGAAGTTTTGTTGTGGGAACTGTTAATGGGGATTATTTGTCTTTCAATTTTATAATACACCTGTTAACTATTATAACTTTTCCCCTAATTTTATGCTTTGTCAATAAAAACACCCTAGTTCATCCAGTCCTTCCAGGCACTATGAGAAGAAATGAGCCTTCCAGCAGGACCAAGAGGCGCTCAGTGACTCAAGGATGGGAACATGAGTACCCCCTCTTGAGGCTCACGGAGGGTGAGGTGGTCACTTGGACAACACAGGCTTTTTGTGCCTGAGACATGAAGCTCTAACTTCCTTGACAATCAGTCTCAAAGCAAAACCTCTCTGCATTGTGCTCATGGCAAGATGTTTCAAGCAATAGACTAGCTATGGTGCAGTGTACCAGCCTCCAGGAAGATTTACCTTGACTGTATTGCAGCCTTGTTTGTTTAAATTACCAGAATCCTATCTGTTCAAATAAATCAATATCAGACTTTCTGGGTGTTCTAAATGGTGCTAATTTTGAAGTTAATGTTGCATCAGGGACTTGTGTGAAGTCGATGGGAGCAGGTGAAAAGCTTGATTTGGATGCTTCTGTGGTGATTGGATCAACCAGTGATTTAATACTGAAAGAATGTCTGTGTCCTTTTCTTTCAAAGTACTTTTCATATATTGTGCAGTGGATATTCAGGCCCACTGTGGAGAGGCCTGAGGGCTGCCAGGGAGATGGTGCTGCAGAAGGCTTCACACCTGCCAAGTTTCGGGTTTTTGTTAGTTTGTTTGTGGATTGTTTTTTTTTCTGTTCAAAAGAAAAATAACTGAGGTTTTTGAAACCTAGGACCTGAGGGAAGGGCAGGAAGATGTGCCAGGGGAGGTTTAGGTTGGATATTAGGAAAAGGTTCTTCACCCAGAGGGTGGTGGAGCACTGGAACAGGCTCCCCAGGGAGGTAGTCATGGTGCCAAACCTGACAATATTCAAGAAGTATTTGGACAACACCCTCAGAGACATGGTGTGGATTTTGGGGTTGTCCTGTGCAGGGACAGGAGTTGGACTCAATGATCCTTGTGGGTCCCTTCCAACTCAGGACATTCTATGATTCTATGATTCTCCTATGATTCTAGGTAAATCAACTGTTATATGTGGTTCAATAGGTTGGTTTCCTTTCCTGCCACACAGCTACAGATGGGGGCCACAAGTTGTAGGTGAACCGAGAGGGGCTGTGTGACCTTCCCTGGGCACAGGGGAAGCCAGGGAGCATGTTATGTGTCTGAGGCCTGCTAGCGCTCAAGGCTGGTGTGAGGCAGGGCTGATTGTCCCCACGCTGCCTCAGAGCTGAAGAGCCCCATCAGCAGTGAGAGGGTCCTGAGGAGTCCTTGCCGTAGCATGAGGGCCTCCTTGAAGGCCAGCTGGTGGCTGACTGCTTGTGGGCACATCTGCCAGCTTCAGCACAATTCCCACTGCTTTGTTTTAGCCATGTGCGTTGCACTTTCCAAGTCCAAGATATGAGAGAGAGCTTTAAACTAGCTTTCCTTTTAGTAAAAATGAGAGCATGTATTCACTTCTGCTGAATGTGCATCTCCTGTGTGGAGTGGAGCTGCTGGAGTGTCCTAAGCTTGCTTATTTGCATTTAACATCCAGGAAGGAGCATGTGAGGCTGAGGCTGAGCAGCTGGCACTTCTACAGGTTTCCTTTGTTCCTGTTAAGTGCAATTTTATAGTTTCCTAGGCTTAAAAAAAGCTCTCAACAAGTCTCTTGAACTCCACAGGTTGCAGTATGCCTGGCAGACTCCTCTGTGTGCCATGGCTGAGGGCTTTAAGAGGTGCTGCGGGGTGGCACTGGTGACTGTGTTTGTGCTACTCTGCTGAGAGTCTTCACATGGCGGAAGGTGGCACAGTGTGCTCAATGCTTCAGCGGAACATCCCCAAGCCACGTGGTTGCCCCATAGCAGTGAGCTAACCATAGAGCAGCTCCCTTGCTGGAGGAGAAGTGCTGTTTGCCCCTGGTTTACTTATCTGAGCTTTCTGAAATGGTTGTCCCAGATCCTTGGTCTTGTGCTAAGGAGGACAGGTACCACCAAGCAGAAATAATAGGCATGGAAAGAAACAGGTGGAGTGTAGCAAGTTTTATGAAGAGGGGAGGTGGGGGCAGGAAAGCACATTTATACAGCTTCCCGCTCCACAGACACCCTTTCACTGGGGCCCAGATCCAGTGCATGTATTGCTGGTGCTTAAGAGGTGCTGAGTGCCATTGCATTGTTGTTCCAGTCCAGAGGGTCTGCAGCCACGCAGAGTGGAGCAGATAAGCTGGAATTCAGTTAAAAGACTGTGATAATATGTGGAACAGGATGGAGGAATGTTAATATTTGTCTGAATTGTTTATTAAAATTTACATCATTTTTCATCTGAAATATAGTACTACCAGCTGCGCAAATGCCAGGGTATTCATTCAGTGCTGACTCACTCAAGGAATAGTGAGGACCCTGCAGAATCAGCAACAGTGTCTTTTTGCAGCAATATAAATTGGGTCTGTAAACTGCTGCTCATGGACCCTGCCTGGAACAACTTCTGGGATGTGAGTGAGGAAAAGTCTCTCAGATTTATTTAAGATCCCCGCTTGCACTCTAATTCTATCTACTTGCAGGACTTCTCCCTTACAAAGTGCCTGTGCTGGGGATTACGGCACTTACATGCCAATGGCTCATATTGGGTATAAGGAGGATAATTATATTTACTTTCTTGTTGAGTGTGGGTCAAGCTGATGATGTTCCAGGGTTACAAAAACCATAGGTAGGAGGATTTCTGACTGTAAGACTTGCCTCTGCACTTAACCACTTAAAGGAATTGCTCAATTTGGACTACTGCATCAGGAGTTAAATCACTTGTATTTCTCAATGTCAAATATCTGGAAAAAGGTGTGTGTGTGGAAAAATGATCAAGTTATTAGCTGAAGATCTCAAAACTTCCTAGGAGATTTGGGCATCCTAATTTCACTGAAATTTTATGGAAATGTAGCTAGGTTGCTGTGTGTAGAATGGACCTGATGTTGCATTTCTCTAAAAATATATGAAAGCATGGGGAAAGAGGATGTAAAATGTTTGTGCAAAAAAATGCTTTATGGTGATTTATATTACATAAATCCAAGGTGCTAGTGTATTTTTTCATTTTGCATTTCAAGGTCACATGTGTCTCATTCAGCTGATAGATGAAGATATTATTCTAGTTCTACCTTTTGGAACAACTTACTGCAATACAATTAGCTGCATTACTAGGGATAAGAAATTGCCATACCTGGGGAAAACTGAGAGATGTTGGTTTGAAAAATATACACAAAGAAGTTTTTGCTTTTCTACAGGCTTTCTATTTTGAGCATGCTCAGTGGCAATAAACAAGTATTGCCATCTTTTACATGCATGTAGGTTTTGCAAGCCAGCAGGAAGTTTTTAATCTATTGCTTACTATTAAGATGACAGTGATGTTTAGATTCAGAACTCAAGTAGAATGTGCATCACAATTGGATGCTGCTGGATAACAGTCCCAGAAGCTTCATTATGATATGTGATGGATCTATAAGACAATTATTTCAGGGCACTTTTGTGTATATTGTTAATATGATTCATGATGACATGACCAATTATAGTAAGCTAATGTTCAAACGGCATGTCACAACCTGTGTATCAATGTATTGGATCTCTTCTCTCAACAAACAAATGAAACTGAGCAAGATGAGATGAAGAGTCATTGACCTCATAAATGGTCAAAATCCTTTTGTACTGACCTCCCTACTACAACATAATGACTAGAGCATTATTTAAATCTGTGAGAAGGAGAATTAGCTTTAATCTTGAAATGTGTGATTTGATTTGTCATAAAAAAGCTTGCCATAAATTTCCAGAGGTGGAAAAATTAATCCATGGCAGAGGTTGTGGTGCCAGAAGTGCTTCCAAATTTTTGTATGCAGCCAGCTGTCCTCCCAAAATGGGTGGTTGGGTTCAGGTGAGGAGAAGCCGCAGTCTTGCTCAGGCTAGGCTAGGAAAACTGGCAACAGAAATTCTCCCTTAGGTTGTGAGTGTGGAAACTTCCCTTGTTTCTGGGGTGAAGGGAGAAGTTGAGTATGAGCAATTGTCCTTCTTGTTGCCTGGTATATGTTTGAAGGGCATCAGCCCCAGAAATAGTTTGTGACATCACTCAGCATCAAGCTGTGTGTTTTGAGCTGGAGAAACAGGCCTGTCTGATCTTCATTGGCTAGGTATTGTGACCAGTGACCTCTCTTTCTACAAAGGCTATCCTTGTCATGGTTACTTGTACATGGAAAGCATCTTGTTTGTTTGGCTTTTACATGCATGTTGTAGATGACAAACTGCGGTCTGCTCCCAAAGAAAATGTTCATATATGCAAACAAACTGCTTTGAAGCGACTTACTACACAGCTGTCTCTGCAGACAGTCAAATGCAGTGTGCAGGGCCAGCATTTCGGCAGTATGTGACTGCAATAAAATGGTCTTTCCACTTTAGAATACTTTTGGGTCAGTGTGGTCATTCTGGGTACTTTTACAGAGGATATGTGAACCTACAGTTTTGTTGTGTGAGCAGAAACTATTATGAGGTAACATAAGTTGAGAGGTAACCTTTCAGCAGAATGGTTTGAGTTAAAATAAAGGAATTGAAAAAGAGTACAATGACCAAAAAATCTATAAAAATGCAATTGCGCTAATATAATTTTATCACTTATTTAAAAATTTAGTCGACCCAAAAGACTACCAAGTGTGAAATTAAGGAACAGCTCCTCTACTTTTATGGAAATCACTCTTCTTCACTTGTCTAATAGCCTGATTTTGTCAGATCATTTATTTCCATGGTTTTAAAATGAGCTTGACAGACAGAATTTTATAACACCACTTTACTGCAAATAAGAACATCATTTTCGCTTATTAAAACTGAAGCTTAGAGAAAGCATTAAAATTAACAGTTCACTCTGCTTTAACCTTTTGAATACTACTGTGACTTTACACTCCAGACTATGTGTAAGGAAAGACTCGGTGACTGCTGGGTATGTAACTTGAGCAGATCTCCAAAAGGACCGCTGAGCGAGCTGCTGCTCTGGCTGTACCTACAGTCTACTCACACTTGCCTTGATAACTCTGTGCAAACATTTAAAACACCACTGACAGAAATTAATACTTGTTCCAGCCAAGGTGACTTCAGGCATCAGAACTGTGTAGTGAAGAGAGACAATGAGTCAGTATGCTATAGCAAACATGGCCTGAGATTAGAGGCATGTTTTTGTATACAGCATAAAATGCAGCTTACTCTTCTAAACAGATGTTTCACTTTTTGTATTATTTTCCTTTCTGAGCAATGAAAACTTTGAGTGATCTTGGAGGTCACTGGCAGATGAATTCTTTATTCCATAGCTCGCAGTAACTCAAACATCATAGTAATGGTGGTGGGACACATCCTCCCCCTGCTTGGCTCATCTCCGGAGACGAATGTCATCTTCACAGCTACAGCTGGACCTCCACATTGGGAGGGTGTTTGGTAATGACAGTTTAGATCAGGTTTTCCCATGTGTGTGCAAGCAGCCTTGTTTTGCTCTCAGTTGCATGCCTGGAGTTACTCATTGCCATCAGATCTTGCCCCAGTGTTTTTTCTTTTTTTAAAGCTAATTCAGTGAAGGAGTGCGAGTCCCAGGCCAGGCAGTGTTGCTGTGGCTCAGACTGCTCCTTCTAAGCCAAGCCATCCTTCTGCTAACAGTGGTTATTGCTTGAAGTTAATGATGATGATAAAAATAGATTTTCTTCTTACATTGTCAATATTTTATTAGATAACAAGGATAGATCCCTTCCAGGATCTTCACTGGAAAAACTGATTCAAACTGTGTCAGGACATTTGCACCCTTTTTCTGCCAGCCCATAAAACCTAAAAAAAAATAAGGCAGTAGTGAGAGAGAAAAGTGTGTCTGCCAAATGCGCTGAACTTGTATCTCCCTTCAAAGGCTTCTGTACCTTGGCCCTTAGACTCACCCATCTGCAGGTCAGCTGAGGACATCTATCTTTTCTCCAGTCCCAGGAAAGTGTCCTAAAGTTTCACAGTACCCAAGGGTAGAAGGGGAAAGGTTCAAAGTCCCTTTGTTTTTAAATAAAAAAGGGGGATGAATAGGAGAGGTTTTGCTTCTGGTCTTGACTATGGAGGTCACCCATCTTTAATCCAACCTTTTGTTGCTTCTCACCACTGTCCTAGGATAAGATTTTGGTATACTTAATTTCCACCCTCAAATGTTCTGCAGTGGTGAAGATTGTTTCCATGCAGAGCCTCGTTGCTGTTTTCCACGGGGTTTCATTTCAATAGTTAAAAGATTCCTAGAAGCTAATGAAAGAACTGTATAATGGAACAATGTTATCAATGCTGCATTACCATTGCCACAGACTTTTGGTCTTGTTACAGCTCATAACAGTGAGACAACATGCTAGATGGAGAACATATAGCTCACAGATTTCTCCACCAGCATTTGCTGCAAGTCCAGATTTAGTTTGCGTTCTAATTGCTGTGTCCTTTTGGTGTGATTAAACCATCATTGCTTGCCTTTAAGGATCAGTCCTCTGGACTGGAGGTTGAGAATCAAATTGCCTCTGTGCCCTGAAGTCTGAGAATCAAATGAAGCCATTTACTGCATGGAGACTTCAAATTTTAGTTGAACTAAGTCTAAAAAATGACCAGAGAAATACTCTCCCATTCCTACAAGAAATGTTATACAGGAGAGGTTGCACAGAATGGAGTAAGGTATGGTTGTGTTACTGGAAAAGGTACAGCCTTGTAACATCTTCATAAATGAAAAAAGGCCTTCCGCAGCTCAGACTGAAATTGAAGTTGATGGTACAGGAATGTCTAGCAGTGTAAGTTTATAGTTCATCTAAAAATTTGATATGAGATAAGGAAAACAAATTTCTATCAGGAATACTTTGGCAGCAATTATGGAAATGAATAAACTTTTAAATGACAATTTGCCATCATTGGGCATCTTAAAAAGGACCGTTAAGATAAGGTAAAAATGCTTTGTTGTGAACCACAGCTGTAATAGCCAATTAGCCATTCAGTCAATTAGTGTGCAAGTGAGGTACCATCAATTCTGAATTAATATGCGTACCAAAAGAAATACAGCAATTGGAGTAACAAGTGAACTTGAGGACATGTTGGAATAGCTTGCAATGCAGGGATGTTTTTCATCATATGATGCTGTCCTGCAGAGAAGCTCCGGAGCAGGAGTCATGAATAAGAAATCTTAACTCCACATTTCTTCTTGGGTTTGAAGTAAGAAAGGGAAATCTGCATATTTTTCATCTCAAAACAAGGGCTTTCACATTTCTGGCCTCCCTAGAAAATGTTAAGGCTGAGATTTTAAATTTAGTGACAAGAACTTGAAGGGCTCTTAGGAGGCATCAAGGCCATCCTTTTGCCCTGGGGTGGTGTAACTGATCACTCCTGTGTCATTCCCAGCAGATGCTTGTCCCATTTTTGTTTAAAAACATCATTTTGGGAAGCTGCACAATATGTCCAGGGAACCTCTTCCTGTGCTTCACTGTGTTTGCCATACAACAGTTCTCTCGATATTCAGTCTGACCCTTCCTTCCTGTAATTTAAACCTGTTATTTCTTACTCTATTCATTGTGGCTTAGGACAGTTTTTAATCCATTCCTCTTTTCTGCAGCCTTTAATGTGACTGCAGATTGTTATCAGGTTAACATGGAACGTACCTTGCTCTTTCCTTTGTTGGCTTAATAATGCTGGTTAATTAACCTGCTAGGTTATGGCTTCTTGGTTTATCATTGCATCTAGATTTTCTCTGCTTGGATCACAGCCTTGTTGAAGAAAGGTGCCTCAAACTGATATCAGCTGGGGCCTTTGCAGTATATAGAGCAGAAGAATTACTTAATTTCTTCATTCATGTATTGTAGTATATGTGTGTTTTTCATGCATCTGATGATGACGTTAAACATTCTAGCTCCAAAACACTTTCAGATCTTTTCTTAATTTGTCTTGCTCTTCCTATAGTTCAACATACTTGCAGTAAGTACATTGATCTGTTCAACAACTTTTATAAGCCTAGTCTTTTATCATTGAGATCTCTAATGAGAGTGCTGAATAGTACCTGATCTAGACCCATTGTTGGATGTCGCTTCTTCATTTTGATATTGAACCATTGATAATTGCTCTCTAGGTATGGTTTTCAACCACTTTTGCACCCACTGTATTGTATTTTCATCAGCAATATGTGGGACGTTGCACTGGAAATCAGGAAAAAGTGATAGCTATTTAGATGTGCTTGAGAGTGTAATGAGTATAGATGTATTAATATGCGTTTGGATTTTTTGACTGCTCAGTGAATGGATGCACATCTTTACTGGTGCAGCTGGTGCTTTTAAAAAGTGATGCATAGAAATTCACTTGCTAATGAAAATTGCTAAGATATCATAAAGTAAAGAAATGGATTATTGGGTTCAGAAAACCAAAAATGACACTGAATCTAATTACCAAAGAGAAAGGTGTGCTGCCGTGAATTTGATTGAGATTTTATGTAAATCCCATCCAACTAGTCCACTCCAGATTTTGATTTACAAGTCTAATGGACAATAAAGATGAACATACTGCAGATTGTGGGTAAGCAGCTGCTGTGGTGAGCTACTAGCTTAAATCAATTATAAACCTTTTACCAGTTCTACTGTGGTTTTTGCCTACAATATTTGGTATTGGGGATGATCAGAATACAGTGATCCAAAGCTTTAGATTCATGGAAATAACTTTTGTGTAGACAGCAGAGTTCCGAATCCTACAGGCATGTCCTACTTAACAGCACCAGTTGTCAAAAACCCCACAACAGTCATAAAAATAGGAGTAATAGTTGATGTGTGCCAGTCACTCTCAGAATCAAAGAGTGGTAGGGGTTGCGAAGGACCTCTGGAGATCATCTTGCCCAACCTCCCTGCTTGAGCAGGGACGCCCAGAGCAGGGGGCACAGGAGCGCATCCAGGCAGGTTTTGAATGTCTCCAGGGAAGGAGACTCCACAACCTCCCTGGGCAGCCTGTGCCACTGCTCTGTCACCCTCACAGTAAAGAAGTTTTTTCTCATATTGAGGTGGAACTTCCTGTGTTCCAACTTGTGCCCATTGCCCCTTGTCCTGTCATTGGGCACTAATGAAAAGAGTCTAGTCCCATCTTCCTGACACCCGCCCTTTAGATATTTATAAGTATTGATGAAATCCCCCCTCAGTCTTCTCTTCTCCATGCTGAACAAACCCAAGTCTCTCAGCTGTTCCTCATAAGGGAGGTGCTTCAGTCCTGTGATCATCTTGGTAGCTCTCTGCTGGACTTGCTCAAGCTGTTCCCTGTCTTTCTTAAACTAGGGGGCCCAAAACTGGACACAGTACTCTAAATGTGGTCTTACTAGGGCAGAGTAGAGTGGGAGGATAACATCACTTGACCTCTAGCCACATGCTTTTTTATGCACCCCAGGATACCCTTGGCCTTCTTGGCCACAAGGGCACATTGCTGGCTGATGGTCAATTTGTTGTCCACCAGCACTCCCAGATCCTTCTCAAAAGAGCTGCTTTCCAGCAGGTCAGCCCCCAGCCTGTACTGGTGCATGGGGTTGTTCCTCCCCAGGTGCAGGACCTTGCACTCATCTTTAAACACTTGGTAGTTTCCCAGGCTTTAAAGTAGCAGTGGTCTGTTCCAAAACTTAGTTTATTAATTTAACATCTCTGCAGTCTCTTTTTCATTCCAGAGTCAAAGCTGTATTGAATGGAAGTGACACAGGGGGTTTGTGTATTTGAACCAATCCAGCAGACAGTACAATGACCTGTTCTGCTTTCCATGTTGTCATTCTTTCTATGGCTCCCAAACCAAAGAATTCCAGATGTTTTGTATTCTGCAGTGAAATGTCTTAAATTAGGGGAAGATTTTCACCTGTAACATTAGATTATTCTTTTTGATCAGAGCTCTTAACAGTCCCAATTCGGAGTCTGCCTTCACAATCTAAGTACCTCATGGCAAACTCCTTGAACTACACTGCTAAGAAGAGAAGATGGCTCTTAAAGTAGGAAATCTGTACTTACTAAAAAGAAAGGCTTATTGTAAGGGATATAATTATAATTTGTGCCATAAGCTCTCCACATGTTTTTATGCACCACTAGAAACCTCACTGGCTTTTGCAAGCCTTCTTCCATTTCAGTATTAGTAGAATAAATTTCAGCTCAGTGTCCTATCTCTACCCAGAGTCAGTTTAAACTGGGATAATTTTATACACAAAAGAACAAGCCTCTGAAGGTGACATTTGACCCTGTATTCTCTGTAACATGCTTTATAATGTTGTATAATATGAGTTAACTTGGAAATTGTAAGAAAAACTTGAGGAAAAAACATAAGATTTGTTCAGAGCTTCAGATACAGGTCAGGGCATAGTCTCCTGGGTTTTGATCTGCTGAAACTCCACTAGCTGCAGTGGTTTCTGCTGATTTAGATCAGGCAAGTGGCTGGGCTTAGATTGCACTAGTGGTGTTAAGGCATATTCAGGCAAACCCTTTATTCATCAGTTCTGTGATGAGCATTTCATGCATAGCATCTTCTTTATCATTCCTCCCCATAATTCGATGTTAACATTTTCCCTTTCCTTGGTCTTTAAGATGTAAATAATCATCTGATTAAATATCTCTTGAGAAGATTATGCTATGGATAGAGGACTGTCACTGCACCCCTCACAATCAATGTTTCACTTGTTTATGTGATATACGTACACCTGTGAGTAGTTGCCATTACCCTTGATTGCAGCGTGGGAGACTCCTAGCTTGAAACACAACCATGCAAAAATCTGTCTTTTTTAAAGAGTGTCTTTTTGCGAATGCAGAAGCAAGGAAATGCACTGACTCTAGATAAAGCAGCTTTAATGCTAAGGAAAAAAATATTATAACAAGAGTGTAGCAGACACTGAAACAGCTTTGGTCCCTCCATTGCTGTTATCACGAGCACTGTGGCATATACAGAACAGTTCTTAGCAGAAAAAAATTTATTTCTTCCTAGAAATAAAATTCCCATAATATCTAATGCTAGGTATGCACTGGGTTTTAGTGAGGCATCAGATACCTTTGCTTACAAGGTCTTACCTGAGAAATTAATTCACATTGGCTTCTAGAAATGCTGCATGTGGGTTGAACACCTAGCTAGAGAGCTGTGCAGAGCAGAACAATAAAAGGCAATGTATCGAGTGTAAGTTTCCTACTACCGTAATGCAGGGAATAGCGTTAAGTCCAGTGTTATTTAACATCCTCATTAATGATCTGAAAGAGGAGAGTAAACAGCCAGTAAATGAAATTCACAGATGATACTAAATTGGAGACATTATAAATATCACTGAGGGCACCAAAATAATAGAAAGGGAACTGAGATCAGAAACATGCCAAAGAAATAAGGAAAGAAATGTCAACTGGGACAAATGTAAGGTAATGCCCTGGGGGAAATGGAAATAGCTCTGCTGTCTGGGAGGGGAAGCACAACAAGCAGTATCAGAGGCAGATTTCAAAGGCACCCCAGTTCTGCAGCGTAGCCTGGCATGGACCAAACCCCAGCAATCCAAAACAGTTTAGCGCTACAAACACAGCATAGCATTAGCAGCCAGCAACTCTGCACCACAGAGTGGGGGTAAGGCTGGTGTATAACTGGTAGGATGCCTACACCAGAGCTGAGGACTCACCTCCTCTGAGAAATCCTTGCTGGCTGTTAAACTGGCTTTTAGGATGCTTTTAGGATGCTGTTGCCACTGAAAGGCAAAACAGCTTTAACAGGCTGCAAATTGGACCTGAAGGATGGAGAAGGATTATTTAAGGTAGCACAAAGAAAGAAAGGCTAGGAAGAGAGGGCAGTAGGAGTATGAAAATCAAATGTTATTAAAAATGGAAATTTCAGCCTGGTGTCAGGGGAAAAGCTCCTAATGGTAAACTGTAGTTAATCTGCAGAATAGTCTTCTGAGTGAAGTAGTGGAAGCCCTGTCACTTAGGAATTTTAAACACTGAATGGAGGAAACACTAGAAAACACATGATAGGAAACAAGCTAGAGTAGGCAGGGTGTGGGCTACATGTGTGTTCAGCTGGTCTGCTTAGTCTTATTAAACCAAGATAAAAATCTCCAATATCTTTCAGTATCACAGAGTGCCCCACACAAAAATAGTTGTTCTGGAGAATTTTCATACATCTCAGTCACAGAAGCTTTTTCACCAAAATACCTTTGCTTCACTATACTGAGATTTATTCAGTAAATTTACAAGCTTTGTTTCTTATATGTGGCTGAACGGATGACAGTCACACTGAAGGCTGAAAAGGAGGAACAGCATTAAAACTCTCCTTTGCTCTGTATATCTTTCTTCTTCAGTACATGCATGTTCTTAGTTCTGTGCTGAGAACGTTAAAAATGGTTAGCATGGGTGTAAAACATTTTACTCCTGTAATTACAGCAAAAGGCTACCTGCCAGGAAAATAAATGCAACTAATCAAACATAGGTACAAATCTGGCTTTGAACTGGGGGAGCCGTTCAACCATGTCGTAAGGAAGCAGAGTTCCCAGTGACGTCAAGTGCTTATGCCAGAGTACAATCGGGCTGTGAACCAAAACCACCACATTGGAACCAAATACACTGGAATTAAACTACGGCTGTTAGACTATGCAGGAACGTGAAAATAGGACTGCATATTGTCCTGTTGCTTTCCAAATGTTTCCAAGTGAATTGAAGGAGGCAGGTGAATATGTATACCTAAAAGAATGGCAAAAGAGTTGTAGAAGGGTGATCAGGAAATATGTATTATATAAGAATACAGAGAACACTTGGAAATTGCTAAATGCAAAATCTGCTTAAGAAAGTTATCTCCTCAGTACAAAGTCTCACACTGGGATAGCTTACCTAGTACTTCCAGGATCTGACCAGAGAAACTATAGGTATAAAATCTGGATGAAAACATCTCCCTATTGATATACTGCATATACTGGGGCAAGTATTTTGCAAAAAAAAATATGCTAAATCCTTTTCAACTTGCACCTCCTTTGACTATGAGGTTGGGAGCTTGGGTAATGGTTAATCAAAAGTAGGTCTAGTGTGAAATTGCCAGGAACATGAATTATGGAATGGAATTTTCTGGCAAGTTTGCCAGAATTGCAAGTACTAGTTTATGTATGATGACATCTACTACTTGCATGTGTGCACACGCAGCTGCATACAGATGTGGTAATACTATAGTAAATAATATTTAAAATGTGCACATATAAGTATCTGAGCATGTATTGTGCTTGATCATATGTAGAGTGCACATAAGGCTATAAGCTTACAGGATTAAGCAGAAAATCTGATCCCATGAACTTCAGTAGTTCTCAAATGCATGGATTCTCCATTAAGACTTGCACTTGAGATATCATATCAAATGTTGGGTACTACTTGATCATAACAGCCTGGCCTACTTTGATTATTTTATTTTTCTTGTGGATATGTTGGTGAAACAATTTAGCAGCTTCTTCAAGATGTTTTTATTTCAGTAATTGGATATGTATATCTTCTGTCAATCTCCAGATGCACTAAAGGAAAGTTCAAGAGTGTAAGCACCACCTTCATTTTCTTCTGACATACAGCAAATGATGGCACAATACTGATCCAATTCCAGCAGTGAGGTTGCATCAGGATGTAGTTTGATCCTCTGATGGTGGCAGTGTCAGTCCTACTTAAGCTAGCATGATTAATAGGAGCTTTAGTTCAAAGAGAGTTTGTTTCCTAAAATCATCTCCTAATGGTGCTAAGATACTGTAGTTATCCCAAATACAGATGTCTGTTGTGCTGTAGACATCACAGCAAGGTACCTACTGGGTAAATGTGGACTTTTAAATAGATCTGTGTGAGTTGATCAAAGGTGCAGTCAATGGGATATTATTTAAAGGATTTAACAGTGAATAGGAAAGAAATGTCATTAGCTGAGGGAGAATGTATGCTGAGTTTTCCTGATGTCATTCTGTCAATAAGATCTAAGACTTTGGCCTGTTCAGGGCACTGGTTGGGAGAGCCCCTTGGGAGGAAGCTCTGAAGAGCAAAGGAGTCCAGGAAGGCTGGGCTTTCTTCAAGAAGGAAGTCTCAAAGGTGCAGGAGCAGGCTATCCCCAAGTGCCACAAGATGAACCAGCAGGGAAGGCAACCAGCCTGGCTGAACAGGGAGCTTCTGCTGATACTTAGGAAAAAAAGCAGTCTACCGCTTTTGGAAGAAGGGGCAGGTAAAACAAAAAGAGTACAGAGAGCTCGCTACGTCTTGCAGGGAGAAAATTAGGCAAGCAAAAGCCCAGCTAGAACTCAACTTGGCCACTTCTGTGAGGGATAACAAAAAAAGATTTTACAAAAATATCCACGACAAAAAGAGAATCAAAATTAATCTCCATCCTCTATTGGATACAGAGGGGAACATTGCAACTGAGGATGAGGAAAAGGTGGAGGTACTAAATGCCTTCTTTGCCTCAGTCTTTAACAGTAAGACCAATTATTCCCAGGGTACTCAGCCCCCTGAGCTAGAAGACAGGGACGGATGGCAGAATTAACCCTGCATAATCCAGGAGGAAACAGTTTATGACCTGCTGCACCACCTGCCCACTCACAGGTCTGTGGGGCGTGATGAGATCCACCTGAGAGTACTGAGGGAGCTGGAAGAGGAGCGTGTCAAGCCACTCTCCATTATTTATCAGCAGTCCTGGTTAACAGAGGAGGTCCCAGATGACTGGAGGCTTGACAATGTGACTCCCGTCTACAGGAAGGGCTGGAAGGAGGATCTGGGGAACCACAGGCCTGTCAGCTTGACCTTGGTACCGGGGAAGGTTATGGAGTCGTTCATCTTGAGTGAGCTCACCAGGCAAGTGCAGGACAGCCAGGGGATCAGGCCCAGCCAGCAGGGGTTCATGAAAGGCAGGTCCTGCCTGACCAACCTGATGTCTTTCTATGACCTGGTGACTCGCCTAGTGGATGAGGGAAAGGCTGTGGATGTTATCTACCTGGACTTTAGTAAAGCCTTTGACACTGTCTCCCACAGCATCCTCCTAGAGAAGCTGGTGGCTCATGGCTTGGACAGGTGTACTCTTTGATGGGTAAAAACTGGCTGGATGGCCAAGCCCAGAGACTTGTGGTGAATGGAGCTAAATCCAGTTGGCGGCCAGTCACGAGCGGGGTTCCCCACGGCTCAGTGTTGTGGCAAGTCTTGTTTAATATCTTTATCAATGATCTAGATGAGGGGATCAAGTGCACCTTCAGTAAATTTGCAGATGACACCAAGTTGGGCAGGAGTGTTGATGTGCTCGAGGGTAGGAAGGCTCTGCAGAGGGACTTGGACAGGCTGGAGAGATGGGCTGAGGCCAATTGTATTAGGTTTAACAAGGCCAAGTGCTGGGTCCTGCACTTTGGTCACAAAAGCCCCATGCAACGCTACAGGCTTGGGAAAAGTGGCTGGAAAGCTGCCCAATTGAGAAGGACCTGGGGGTGTTGGTTGACAGCCAGCTGAACATGAGCCAGCAGTGTGCTGAGGTGGCCAAGAAGGCCAACAGCACCCTGGCTTGTATCAGGAATAGTGTGGCCGGCAGGAGCAGGGTAGTGATCCTGCCCCTGTACTCGGCACTGGTGAGGCTGCACCTTGAATATTATGGTCAGTTTTGGGCCCCTCACAACAAGAAGAACATTGAGGTACTGGATTGTGTCCAGAGAAGGGCAACAAAGCTGGTGAAGGGTCTAGAGAACAAGTCTTATGAGGAGCAGCTGAGGGAATTGGGGTTGTTGAGTGTGGAGAAGAGGAGGCTGAGGGGAGACCTCATTGTTCTCTACAACTACCCGAAATGAGATTGTAACGAGGTGGGTGTTGGTCTCTTCTCCCAGGTCGCTAACAGTAGAACAAGAGGAAATGGCTTCAAGCTGCGTCAGGGGAGGTTTAGATTGGATATTAGATAAATTTCTTCACTGAAAAGTGGTCAGGCACTGGAAAAGGCTGCCCAGAACTGTGGTGGAGTCACCATCCCTGGAGGTGTTAAAAAAACACGCAGGCATGGCCCTTCAGGGCATGGTTCAGGAGGCATGGTGGTGTTGGGTTGACAGTTGGACTTGATGATCCTAGAGATCTTTTCCAACCTTAATGATCTATGATTCTATGTGGAGTCTCAATACCTGAGACAGTAACACATCTTTGAGCCTCTTGGGGAGGTGAGTGAGAAGGTAGCTGGGCTACCCTGCTTTCTGACAGCACCAGGCAAGTGCTCTGGCCACAAAGCACTGCAGAGTACACTGGGCTGGGATGCAAGTTGTGGCTTGCAGCAGACAAGGAAGGGTTTTGTTCCCCAGGTGTGTAGTGGAGTTAGGGGATGTGTGAGGGGTATTAGGAACAGTGATCAGCCCCATGCACCTGAACACCTGCTTGGAAGAAGCTGCTGTGGCCCTCCTGAGTTAGGCCTTGCCCCAGGGAAACAAGCAAGGCTGAGGCAGGACAACCCTCCCAACAAGGAGGCAGGGCTGAGACCTGGCTATGCAGCTATCAGGTACCTGCCTGAGCAGGAGAGCATGGGACTTACTGCTGTGGCTGAGGGCAAGAAGCCATCTGCATATGTCAAGAAGCACTTTGAGGCACATGCATGTGCACTATTTTCTTTAAGATGTAAGTACAGAGCCACCTTTCCTTTTCACAGCCATGCCAAAGTACCCCATTTTGTTTCTTGAGCTCTGACAATTCAAGGAAACAGCCCACAGGCAAAACACACCTTCAGCTTACTGAGGTTTGTGCTTCCAGCAGTAGGTCAGCTAGCCTCCCACAGCTGGCACAACAGTGGGGACTTCCACAGAGTAAATGCCTGTGCCTGCTGCATGGGACAGCCTGGGGACTGGACTCCATAACCCTTAAATGAGCAAGCCAATAATGCCATTCTTCTTTTGTGTGACATTGCCACAATCTTCTGCAAAAGGTAAATTAAAAATGTACTCTGCGTATATCTAGTATGGTGCAGCATTTACATGCCTCTGCTGTATTTTTACCTACTGTAAATACAGGAATCAAGTTTCAGACTGCTGCAGTCCATTACACAGCAGTTGTAGAATTGCAGTAACTGATAATTCACATTCACAAGTGGGACTTAGGTGAATTTTTTGGTCATCCATACTAGAGCCGTTCACTCGGTTATAGCTGGAATATAGTATATATGTGCATGTAGGCATGATCATTTTTGCACCTGCATTTGAGCTACTGGAATTTGTGCCAACTATATTATCTGTACCAGCAAGAAGAGGCCTGATGTAGAGCTTGCTGAAGAAAACTAAAGCCTTGTCATTCCCTTCTCTGGCTTTGCATCAGATCTTCATTTTATTTAAGTTCAAGGGCTTCAATCTTGTGTAACTACTTCTTCTACTCCAAAAATCTGACAGCAAAATCAAATGCAATACTTACAGAAAACTGACAATTTAATAATAAATTGTAATAAAATAATACTTCATTCTTATATTTCACTTTCATCCATAGATTTTGGAGTGCTTTAAAAATACAATCTTCATTTTACAAATGGTAAACTGAATTTTTGAACATTACATTTTAAAAATCAAGTATACTGTAGGTAGTGTATCAGTCATTAGGAGAACACAATACATGCTCTTAAGTTTCTCACATGCTATTTTAATAAAAGGAAGCATTCAAGATTAACAAAGCATGTCAGTTCATATGCATTGTGTTTACATTTCCTGAAGAAGCACATTACATATCTTGGATATTTGTCTGAGGAGGTGGGAGGGAAAGCAGGGATTAGTAGAGGATCAGTGTTTGCCCCACAGTGCCTCGAAATTCCTGTCTTTAACAGCTCCCAGCGCACTGATGCAGCACATGGCTGTTGTCGGGCCCATTGTACAGAGGTGGAAACCCATGGACAAGGAGGGAAGAGATAATCTAAAGATACCTTTGTCGCCAGACACTTAGAGTTAAGTGAATGTCAAACTTCCATTGGAAGTTAGGAACCCAAATGTCTGGAATGATTTAGGTCTTGGTGATTCAGTGTTAGAAACAAGGATGAAATCAATAATCATGATTTCTAACCCTGTGCTCCAGCAACCTTGTGTTATGGAACCATTCTAGTTGTGTTAGAGAGACAAATTCTCCCAGGGTCAGTGTTGCTGATACCCTCTAACAGAGTTACCTGGATAAAGAAAATCCCCTTCAGATCAATGGGGTTCTCCAGCTTGTTTATATTTCCTGAAGCTTTATGAAGTGGGCTTTGAAAGGGGCTTCATCTATGATCGCTGAATGCTGGCCCTATGTCCTGCAATTTGACAGGATGCCTGGGTTTCTTCAGGGGGTTCCAGATAATTACTCTGAATTTTGCTTTTTGGATGAAACCTTCTGTTAGTAATTTTAAAAAAAATATTACCAAAACAGTTCCAGGAAATTTGGCTCTTACTGAAAATGGACTGTTTAGTTTCTATTCCACTGCATTTTATGTTTACACTCTCTGACAATTCTGTCTGTACCCAGTATCCTTTCCAAGTTCTTGATGGGTATTAATGATGAACTGCTACTCAAGTATCTAAAATATTTAAATGCCCTGTTGATCATGTAAGTGTTTTTGGAGCACATCAAAGAGTGAGGCACTCGCAGAGGTCTCCTTCACCCTTACGCTTTTTTGTTTTCCTACTTGGTTTGGAATACCTGAAAACACCTGGCCTGGAATGGTGCAAATAAATGACATCTGATCAGAGCCTAAAAGCTGGAAAACATTAAGTTCACTTGAGAGGAACAAATTTCCTCCAGTGTTCAATGGAGCTCCTCATGACATTCAATAGAAGTCCCCATAACTCCTGTAGTCGTTGGAGGCACTCAAACTATTTCCCTGTAGTTGAGGGTTGAGACTAGGGTTAGGGAAAGCTTTTTGAACTGAGAAATTATTTTGACAGAGTAGTCAAAATGTTCCTTCTTGAAACCTTGGGCTTATTAGCAAGAAATAAAGTTTCTTCATCACAATTTTTCTTCTTTCTTTGCCCTCCTGCTAACTCTGATTAGCTGGTTACCTATGACCTCTCAGAAATGTCTTGCCTTTCATGTGTGCAGGGAGATGTTTGCAAAGCAGCCCTGCACCAAACAATTTTACTTTTTGTGGCCTATATTGCAGTAAACCTAACCAATGTTTATAAATCAGGTCTTTAACTTAAAGTAAAAGTAGGATTTTATAAACTAAATCATTATTGTATAGCTTCAGAGTAATAAATCAGTCACTTGTATCCTAAGTGCAAAGTGAAGATTTATAAATCAAAGCATTTTATTTAGGAATTTCTCAGCATGATTTGTAAATCTGCTGTAGAATTTGTAAATCCAGATTGGGGTATGTAAATCCATTTCATGACTTATAAAGCAGTTGAATGTTTTAGCTAACTCTAATGTTTAAAATAATGATTTCTGAATCAAAACTTTCTGCTAAAGATTTACTGGTGAGTTTTATAAATCAGAGGCAAGATATATAACTCAAACGGTGAGAAGTGCAGATTTATAAATCTGACTTGTAAATCAACAGAAAAAACATCATGTTTTACACTAAATAATATTTTACAAATGGCACCTCATACATCATGCAATTGCCACAAATTTTCTACATGGGAGTCAGGGTACATAATGTGTGACAGAATCAAAAAGAAAAACTGTGAGAAAGACTGCACAGTGGGTTAAATGCTCAGCTTGAGCCTTCTAAGAATTGGCTTGTGTTATCTGCAAACCAAGTTCAGTGGTATTGACATAGTTAGTAGTGGACATTTGTCCAAATCAATACATGATGGCATAATTCATAACCTTGGCAACTGCAGTGGAGGGGAGGCCCCACACAGGAGTAACAGGGGTGTTGTAGATCATGATTGAAAAGCATTGGCAGAGCTATGTAGAAAACCTTATGCAGCACCTGTCTGCAATGCACCTGTTATAGCAGGCTGTCCCTTTTAAAGCAGCCAAAATCCACCAAAAAACCAAACCAAAACAAATACCCTGACCAACCTCCCCCCCCCAACCCCAATAATCTAACAGACCTTTCCATTAATGTGAACTATAGATGGGGGGGTGGGGGCAGTGAGATTCTAGTTGTATGCAGATGTCATTAGAAGTATTTAAGACAAATCCTCAGTTTTTAATTTCCAAAGAAATTTGTGTTTGCATGGCAGAATTCAGATCCAGAAGCAAATATTAGAGAATAAGATGGGCCTATGGGATCTGTAGGGGCTTTTCACATCTTGGTGACTGGAAATTCTAATACAGATTGGGGGGCACTGGGTTTGCATTTCCACAGCCATGGAAAACTGGTTTTTTCCTTCGCCTTATGTCTTGTTTAGAACAGCAATGATGGCCAGCTAGCATCACAGTTCAGTGCTTTCCCTCTCCTCCTACCTTCTACCTTCAGTGCTCACATGAAGCTGCAAATCTTAGACATGGGGTATGATGATGGCATTGCCTCTTCTGGTGCCTTTTTAGTAGGACAAGCAGAGCTGTGGTGGACTCCAGGAGCTCAGGTACTCTCAACCAGGGTGCAGCAGAGATACTCTATAGACACTTGGCTTTTCTGTTTTTCTTTAGTGGACAAATGCACTTGAAAGGTAGGATCTGAAAGCTTCAGTTGGCATCCAAGTCAGAAAACTACTTGTTACAGAGAAAAATGATATGGGGAGAAGGTATAGCTGTCCTTGCTTCTGACAGAGTTTTTCACCCAGGGACAGCTTCCTGTCACCTACCTGTGAGTGAAGAATATCTTGTGTCTCAAAATATTTTTTTAGAATTCAACTGATGGTTGTTAAAAAATTAGTCAGGAATATCAAGTTGAGATTTGTAGATGAGTGCCACTGATTTTTTTAATAGGATCCTTAACTGACTCTTTTTCAGTTTCAAAGTAAAGAAATTACAAATGAAATTTGCATTTAATATAATTTAACAGAGTTCTGTTCCAGCATACAAGCAGCTCTGTATATTCTGTAATGAAAACATTGAGTTAAAATAGAGTTGAAGTTGAGAGTGTATCTCAGTAACGTGTGGGTAAAAGAAATAACCAGCATGTTGTAATTATCCCTAAAACAACTTTTACAAGCCCACAAAATTCAATAGACATTAATAAACTTAAAAGAAATGCAAACATGGTGAAATAAGGAAATACCTAATTAAAGCAAGTAAACAACCTTCACTGTGCCCTGAAGTGATGTCATACAGCAATTATATAGCTATGCATTTTATTGTCCACTAGAACTGATTTTTTATGATCCTTTGAATTTTATACTTTTCCCTTCCTCTGTAGCATCACTGCATGGCAGAGAGGTACAGCATGTGCTGAAGAAGGAGGAGTGAGCTGTGATGTGGAGATAACAGACTAAAGGTATCTTTGAAGGGAGAAACAGGCAGGAGGGACTGCATGCAGGGGGGAGGAAGGGTCATTTAGGGACAAAGGAGTCCAAGGAGTCCAAGGGCTGGGCAAGTCATCTTTGTATGGCCTTTTTGACACTGCTAGCAACAGAGAGGAGCTGGGCTTTTTGGATTTCTTTAAAGTGAGGCTGTAGGGTAGGTGAGTGTCACTGCCAAAGTGGGACCATGGGCCAATGACTAGGGTAGGAATGTCTCAAACAGGTTTTGTTCACCAGGTAAGATCTTTGCAGAACTGCACCCAGAGTCATAAGGTAGCTTTTTTCTGATGTGTTTCTTCCTACATCCCTGTTTCAGAGCCATCATCTGTTCTTCCACAGTATCCCATGGAGCTAAAGCTGTCTTCCAAGGGGTCACACAGCTACACAGACTTTGTATTGGTGGCCAACTATTCTACAGTGTAAACTGTTCAACAGGAATCAAAGATTTATTTTGCCTTCCACTTATTACAATCAGTAAGACTATACCATGAAAATTAAGAACTGAGTGGACACTCCCATAGCCAGTTACACAATTAAATAGAGCAACCCTTGCCAAATTCCTCGATAATTAGAACCTCAGAACAGTGCACAACAAACTGTAACTACCTAGAAATTTTTGAGAGTTTTAATGTTGCTATTAAAACATTTAAACCAGTGGAGGGCTGATAGTGCGTTAAAATGCAATTTTAATTTTTTTTTTTCTAATTGATACATTCCTGGACAAACAATTCTGAGTTATAAACTAGGAGAGGATATGGTGCAGTTTTCAAACATTAAAAAAGGTCATCCATAACTGTTAAGTGTTAAAGCTTATCTATAAATCCTCCACTGCATTTTTGAGTTTCCTACCTCCCTTTGGATTTATAGTCCACTATAGATATAACCTTAATTTTTTCTGTTCCTATACTTGTGGTTTTTTAATATCAAAGTTCTCTTGCATTTTTTCTGTTGTAAATACTAGACAAATGTTTTTATTTTATCTTCTCATATAATGATTCCAAACAGGTCTTGAGTGAGTTGCAGTCAGTCCCTCCAAGAAAAATCTCTGACTGAATTTCTTCTTTGGGAAACAATGCAAAACTGTGTGGACCTGCAACTGACCTGGCAGTTTTTTAAATACATTAGGATGCACTGTTTAAAAGGCAAGGTTGTGTCTGGTTCCTCTGATATGGTTACGGTTTCCTCAGCCAACCTTCCCTAGTCTCCAACATAGCCTGGAATTCAGGAGCAATGCTCAGAAAAATCCAGGCTGTATTGCAGGAGGAGTAACAAAGAAGCAGATATTCAAGTGGTTTTGAATGCAGAGAGACCTATTCAAAGTCATCTCAAATATTACTCTACTGTTCGACATGACTTCTTGACTTATAAAATTTTGGTTCTTAATAGGAGTCAAAGCTGAATGGCAATAAAGTCAAATCTCTTAAGCTATATGGCAATACTTGAAAAGCCTGTGTTGAACATGGAGCTATGTCTTATGTCATGGTACGGAATTTCTGATAACCCTAGCCTCAACAGCTTGCACAGAAAGTAAAATCCTGAGCTAGATATGGCAATATGTACATTTTGTAAGGCTGTCTAAGCTCCAAGGTCACTCAGTCCTAGTCAGATCTTAGACCCAAACATCTGCTTCCTGGACCACAAATCCTTTCTCCTTCTTGGACATGAAAGTTGGCTATTGCTTGCACTGGAGGGCACAGTGATTAAAAGGTTGTTGGCCTCCTAGAACCGTGCCTATAGCTGTGGGTGGGAGGGTCACACTGATGAAAGCAATCATTGCAGTATCAGAAAATCCAAGTCATTATTCCAATGCAAAACAGAGGACTAAACAGCTCAGCAGGCTGTGCTTCACTGACTGTGATGACTAGAAGAAACTAAGATTATTTCCATTGCACCTAACCTCACATCTCAGAAAGCCCAACTGCAGTTGTATGGTTGCTTGATTTACAGGCACATTACCAAAGCTAATTACAGCTTTCATACCCTTGTGATTCACTCCCAAATCACAGAAATTGGTTTAAGGATTCCATCACCCCTTCTTCTTCTGGAGGTGTATTCTGAAAAAGCAAAAGGAAAATACTGAAGTAAAAAAGAAATAGATGTGCATTAGACAACAAAGGTGCATAAGAGTTACTTGCTAGTTGTATAGAGAACAATTAAAAATAGAATACTATGTTAATACCAACTTCTGGTTATACATGACAAGACTGCTATTCATATAAGGAACTGAAATTACTGTATGAAAATATGTAAATGCTACTCCATTCTTTCACATGGGAAGAATGCAGTATATCCAATGTATTCAAATCCCTGTTCCACAGATGTTGCGTGTCAAGAGTGGGGAGTTGAGCCCAAAACATTGGATTTCAAACAGAACTTTTTCTCACCTTGCAGCTCAGAATTCCCAGTGGTAATACCATCAGAATGAAATACCAACCCTTAGAGCTCCATGCCAGAAGCAGCATGAAGACCTGTCTCTTGGGTCCTCATCATAAATACATTCAGCATGACTGACTAGGGCATTATTCACTGTGATATGTAACTCAACCTTCACATCATGAAGTGTCACAGGAGAGGAGACCACCCTGCAGGGTATAAAGAAGTGATAATCTATAAAAATTGGTATCTTTCTTGCTCTAGAAGAAGTCATGTCAACTAGTAGTACAGCGTGGTTGACAAAGCTGATAGCAGGAAAGAGAGAGTGCAGCTTTTCCAGCTATATGTTGCTGCCCCCATCTTCTACTGCTGCACCCTTGAACACCACTTTACTGCTTGCATACTTCAGATGTCACTAGCACTGGCACAGAGAGGATGGTGACGTCTTATTTCTTTCATATTCTATAGAACATAATTATACAGATTCTTCTGGAATACCAACTCACACTTCCCAGTTGTGATTGGTAGTATGTAATACTGATGCTAATGATGAGCAGTAATAAGCAGTACTGATACTTAAATTCTTCCTAACATCTTTAGTCATCTTGCTGACCTTTTCCCCTTTTCTGGTTTGTAATATTAATCTAAAAGGAATATATCATTATATAATCATGGAGGATTACTTTCTTTGTGCTTGCACTTTTTCTTACTATAAGAGAACCAAATATATTTTTTTTCTGGCAGTAAATGGATTTGCAAACTTTCCATATCACAGATTTAATAAAAAATTATTCATCATGTTCTTGAAACTTCTGTGTGTGAGGGCTTCTCATCAAGTCTTTGCTTCATTTGTGACAAACAACTCATAAACTTTGTTTGACAAGGGAAAGTAGATTATCTTCTACTAGTAACCCTTTTCAGAGTTTCAGAAAGAGAGGAAAGAAAACCCTGAGAAAACAAAAAGTTCTAAATGCTGCCATTCATTTTGCAACCATTTCTTCATCCAAATTTTAGGAAAGATTTTTACCATATAAGGGCTGGCTTGCAAATTTACCAGTAATTCAAGTGAAAGGAACAGATCTTCAGAGAGAGCAATGACGGGTAACTAGTAAAGTGCTATATGGGTTTCTAATGCCCTTACCCTCAGAGGTAAAGGGACTGTCTAGTTATTCTGGGCTTCAGTCTCCTAATGTGGGTCTTCTGTCTTTGCTTGACAACTTAAATGTCCCTAGCTCCCATTGCAGGGTGATTCTTAGCATACACACCTGCTTTGATCCGTGTTACAGTGTGTTTCTTTGTGTTTGAGAGTCAGGAATCAACCTGGATATACAGAGACATTCAAGCACAGAGGCTTGAATGACAATCTACTCATAGATTACAGCTGAGAAGAAAAGTGCAAGACCAAAGGACACGCTCTTCCAAAAAACCAAAGCAAAAAACCAAAAACTTTTCTGTGAGATTAGCATAAGCATGACCTACGAAGTCATCTGCCTCATAAACAAAGCATTTATGCTAAAAAGTTTTTAGGTAAGGATTTAAGAATATAAGATGTCATGTTGGCTTAAAAGTCAGCAGAAGAAGCATTTTAAGTGTAACTAACTCTCTTGTATTTTTTAAGATTTTTGGATGAATGACGTAGAGGTTTCTTCATTATTGATGCAGGGTAAATTAATTGCTAAAGCAAAGAGAGAGAATTCTGCCTCTTGTGTCCCACCAGAGAAACACAGAGGGATGCAAAAGGTCCTGTTCCTTTCCTGATGGCTTCCACCAACATGTTTTTGCATCCAAGAGCCATGGAAAGAGCCTAAACCTTTCTCTTACCTAGGCAGAGCTCTTTCAAGCTGACATGAACCCTGGAGGTATTTTGCTTCTTAAAATAAGCAGGGCAGGGGCCACCACCACTAAACAAGTTTATCCATATTTTTGTTATATTTTTCAAGTATTTTCTCCTGTGTATCTTATTTAAAAGTGGCAGCTATTTTGTCCAAGAAGAGAAGTGCTTTAGGAGACATTGCCTCTGTGGTGGCTGCTTGGATTCATCATACGCAGAAAATATGCAGGTATTCTCCTGCTTTGTTTTACACATGCACTGGAATCAGACAATTTAGGTTGGAGGGACCTGTAGGGCTGGGAAGCCCAATCCCTTGTTCCATGCAGGGCTATGCCAAAAATTAGAGCAGGTTGCTCAAGGTTTGTCTGCCTTATGCAGACAAAAAGTGAAAATCTCCATGGATAGAGATTCTGCAGCCTCTCTGGGCAAATTGTTCCAGTGTTTAAATAGTCTTGCTGTGATTTCTTTTTTTTCCCTTTTAGCCCATTTGGATTTCCCCTGCTGCAACTTGTGACCTTTGCCTCTTGTTCTTCTGCTCTGCATCTCTGAGAAGAGCCTTTGCTATAATCCTGCCTTAGCTAATATAAGACAGCAATTAGATTCTCCCTAAACCATCCCTTCTCCACAGTAAACAAATTTAGTACCTGCAGCCCCTCCTCTCATGTCTCCAGTCCACTGGACTCTCTCCAGTTTGTTGATATTGCTGCTGAATTGTAGCTATAGCTGTAGCTATAAAACTACTAAGGATGTTACTGAGATGACTGTCCTGTGTAATACTTGTAGCTCTGAATAAATATACAACCATGTTTTTCTCTTTCATTAAATTACCCAAATGCATTTGTGTAATAAGGATGCTAAAATAATCTTGATTATACTTGTTTATATCAATTCTCATCAGACATTATAAATATTAATGCAAGAATGAGTGTAAAGTAAATTAAGATGATCACAAAACAGCACTTTATGACAGAATTGTCATCCAGTGGATCACCCTGTCTACAAAGTATGGCAATAAAATGTATATGTTTGCCTTGTAATTACTAGCTTTCATAGGTCCACATTGCTTATGAAACTTGGAAATGGAATTTAATTGCAGAATCAAAACTTTGATTTATTAAGGTAGAATGGGTTCAACAAATGGTATAAAGACACTTGATTTTGATAGTTAATTTGTTTGTGTGACTTTACGTAGGACAGCATGTGTTAGTCTGCTAACAATGTATATAGTTTGATTTTAACAAGACAGAAAAGGGAAATTGAGATGGTGGAAACTGACAGTTAAAGGGATTTAATGCCAAAAAAAACCCCAAAAAACCCCAAACCCAAAAGGAGGTCATACAGAATTACAGCAGTGGGAGCTGCCTGAGTATCTGGCTAGATATTTCTAAGGAAAGAGGGAGAGCTTAGGAATTTAAGGGAGGCACTGAATGCATGTAGATGGGTCTGCTAGCTCCATGAAATGACCTCTAGTGACACAGCTGCCGAGGCTTAAGTAGGGACTAAGTATGTGCTTCTCCTTTGTAGTTAAGTGTCTTTCCTGTTATGTATTTTTTCAGTTTCCTTTGTTGCGTATGAATTGTACACAGTGAAGTCAAGCCCTGTGTTTTGGCTCTTTAGTTGTGCTATTTAAGGTGCTTCTCTTGGTAACCTCTGAAAGGTTGAGTCTAAAACTGTGACTATTGTAATGAGTCTGAGGGCTTCTTGCCCACTGGCATGAAGAGTGGGATGGGTGAGCTGCAGCCTCAGTGCATGATGGTTTTGACAATTAGATGTATGCTATATTTTGGTATAACCTTGACTATTCATTTAAATGGCTGTGCTGCTAACAAAAGGTCATCCAAAAAATGGATCTGGAATTGGGTATACATGAAAGATGCCTGTGATTATACAGTACTTTGGCATGTCCTTGGGCATCCATTAAGCCTGTCTGCCTATGCTGCAATGGTAAGTGCTGCTGGATGCATGACTGACACAAGTGGCAGAGGCTCGTGACATCTTTTTGCTTGTGAATTTCTTTACAAAGATAACTGAAGAGAAGCTTCAGTCTTTCTTTCATCTGTTTTTCCTCTGCTGTTTATTCACTTCCTTACAATCACTAATACATTTTCTGGGCCATGCCCAGATGATTAGCTGCAGTTTAGCTCAAGGCTTCATAAAATGTGGCTTTCAAATGAGTTAGTGATAGATGAGTTACAGTGAAGTGGTGTATGTAGAGCTAGGAATGACAGCTCTTGCTACCACTTACGATTGTATAAAAAAAAAAAAAAAAGGTTGGAAATTCCAAGTTTAGAGAGATTTGACTTAAGAGATTGCGTTTATCATCCTGTCTGTGGAAAGCATGTTTCTTATTCCATTATCTTGTATCAGTCAGACTACTTCTCCTTTAAGTTGGTAGGCAAACTCCTGATTGATAATGAGGGAGGACAGGTAGTGGTGTGTGAAACCAGGCAAACAAGTGCTGCTGAGATGAGGGCCTCAGGGATCCTCAAAGAGCAGCTAGAGCTTTCCTTGTTCTTATCTGTGCAGTGCTTCTGTCCTTCAACCATGTGTGCAGCACCAGGAGTCTGGCTATTGGTGAGTCATACTATAAGTAAGGTGGTGAACACTTTTAAAATTAATTACTGTAATGAATGTTGAGTATTACCTGATTTTCTTTTTTTTTTCTCTGTGTGGTTCTCTATCCTAATCCCTGCCCTGACTGGTGATAGTGTTTATGTATAGCAGCACCTAACATGGACTTCTTGGAAAAGTTAATAACTGCCTGTATGTGCTGGGAGGTGAATGGGATATGAAACCCACCTGATTTTGAAAACAAAAGATGGTCATTGTGGTAGATGAAGAAATAGGACAATCTCTTTATGGATGAAGGAAAAAGAATGATTCAGATTGCCCCATGTTGGAATTTTAATGGCAATAACTGTATTTAAACAAAATTATTCTCCTTGGACATATTCAGGCTTGTCAGTCTTTGTTCTAGTCTTTTTAAAAACAGGTTAATTGTAGGGGAATAGACAGGGATCGGCGACCGGAAGATTACGGGATGTGACGGAAAGATAGACTCCTCCCCATAGGAGTGGCAGGAACAGGAACCGCAAGAGCTATATAAGCGTGTGACGCAGCCAAATAGACGGACATTTTGTATC
Source organism: Phalacrocorax carbo (assembly GCF_963921805.1). Classification (NCBI taxonomy): domain Eukaryota; kingdom Metazoa; phylum Chordata; class Aves; order Suliformes; family Phalacrocoracidae; genus Phalacrocorax; species Phalacrocorax carbo. Next base: position 33,230,853 of record NC_087520.1, on the reverse strand, counting down.
CATCATATTGATGTCTGTGCATCACTGTCCCCAGGGTGGGTAGAGCCCTGTGTCCCGGAGGTATGCGGCCCAAGATAAGTTCTCCCGTAGAAGCGTACAGCTACAGTTAATTATGATAAAGTTAGTATCAACTTAAAGTGTTGACAAAAGTCTTGTGTATATGTTTATGTATGTATTGTCATGAGGAACACATATTCCATCAATAATTGGAGGACTCTGTATGGTCTAACACTGGATTAATTTTGGTCAAAATTTTGTGGAAAAATAATTGAAGTAAGAACTCAAAATTATTTCTTAGTAAGTGGATTCAAAGCACTTAACTTTTTCTACCTTAGACTGTGAAAACAAGACCAGTTATGTTGTTAGCTGGACTTTGAAAATGGAAATATTTATGTAATTAAGAATGTGCTTCAGTTCTATTACACGACCCATAAAATTCCACAATCTTAAAAACAACATGTTTTAAAATATTTTACTAAATATAATTCACATAACTGAATTTTATATCTTACCAAGATGTGCAATTAAATAGTACATGAGTGTTTCTTACAATTAAAGATTGCAAGGATCTTCCTACATACAATATGATATATTTAACAACTTTTCATGCTAAATAGTTGACATAGTTAATGTTGTAGTCACTTAATTCAATTTTAATTAGCCATACACTAGTTTGAAAATGTAAGCTTTTCATTAACTGACATTGCTTATATTTTTGATGCCTGTTTTCCCCATAGTTCTTTCAAATTTTGTATGTATAATGTGTTAACATTCATGAAATGCATTTATCATTGAAGGCAATGCCAAAATTATTGCAGAGTGAAGAGAAATATACGTGTGTGTTTTTTGACAAATGTAGCTTGTGCCTGAGAAGATTAAAAAAAATAAAATTTCAAAGTAGTAACTAAGTACCACTTCTGCAGAAAACACTTCTGGCTTGGTTTTATTTTGGACCAAACAGTGTTCCTCTTCCTGTTCCTTGTGTGTATGACAGTAGAACCATAGCAACTCCCTTTGAATAATATGCGGCTGTTTTATTGCAAAAGTGTTAAGAGAGAAAAAGTTAGGGAGAGAAGATAGAATGTCAGTGACAGTGAGTGGAAAGTGGAGCAGGGCCATTTGATGGTCACAGTTGTCTAGGCTGAGATCCTGTCACTGAGTAGCCTTGAATTACATAGAAACCAGGAGAACTCAGTTGAAAGGGATTTACATCTTGAGCATAGATCCAGGAGAAGTATTTAATGAGGGACAGCTTCTAAAGGACTTCTATAATTTATTGTTTGATTCTGAATTATAAAACAGGGAAAAAGGTGATATTAACTTGACTTTGTTATAATACTTGTTTTGCACTGTTAATCCTACTATCTATATAGCTGGGGAAAAGATACCAGCTGGTTATAGGCTAGAAATTACCATATTAATGTTTTATTTGTGTGGGAATATAGTTGTGTTAATTAATGTTTTGATGTGGTTACCAGCACTTAGCAGTCTCTGAATGTCTGCTGCTGACTTAGGGAAATCAGGACTGTTCAGGTATAAATGTGGTGAGGCCAGTTATATCATCTTTACCCAGGTACTCAGGGGGTATTCCCACTTTATGAAGGATGGTGGTGTGGACTCATGCCATCAGGGAGAAGCCTTCCAGAGAAGGAGTGAAGGGTGGCTGGGGAAAAGGAGATGCGGGAGGCATTAAGCTGAAAGAGGGGTTTTCAAATGGTGTGCAGCTTGACTCCATATAAGCCTGTCTGTCTCTCAGTATTAATAATTATTACCTTGCTATATGAGAACTCTAGGGGCCTGGCTTGCTACAGAAGTGTATTTACAATTCACTGTTACTTCACAGTCTAAAAGACACTTCTTTTTCTTTAGTCACAATTGGTTCACTTTCTTATTTCTTAAAACTTCTGGGTTTTCTGCTTTGGTTTCCTGCCAAGGTGGAGAGAAGCCCCCAAAATGTAAGGAGGGATATGAATGAAGAAAATGGAATGTTAATCTTGAGGCTGTCACTTACACCCCTTGCTTTACTTTATTCTAGCTTTCTCCCTCTGTCTCCCACCATCTTTCTTCTACTTCCTTTGTTCGTTTCTTTCTCCTCTCAACTGGCATTATTGCCAAAAAGCGTCTTTTAATATAAATATTTTAATCTAATGTACGGGCACTGTGTTTATGCCATTGATAGCTCTCCTGTGCTTAGTCTGAAGATTGGCAAGAGTTAAATGTACCAGCTCTCTGTAACCTAGATAAAAAAATATGCATTTTAATTTCTAATAAAAAAAAAATCAAGCAAGTATGAATAGCAATAAAACTGCTCAAAATGTTTAAATTGAAGGAAAACAATTGAAAATGGATTTAGAAATATAATGTTTAGTTAAGCAAGCTATAATGTTCTGTTATTTTAATCAGTATTGTGAAGCAATTTAGACTATGCTGGCAGAGAATTCTTATGTTTTAACATATAATTCTCTCCCTCCCCCAAACAGGCACCAAAAATTCTTTAATGTTTCAGTCATGTTCTATAGTCCTTGGCAATAATGTACTCTTTGTGCAAAGGTTTTCATGTTTTTGATCTGTTTCCTGGCTGGCCCTAGACAGGCCTGGTTGGCCAGCCCTGGACGGAGCAGCCAAATGGACCTTCAGGCTGTCACATGAAGGACTAGATGCTGTATGTAAGTCCTGGAACAACAAATAAACAAAAAAAACCCAAACCCACTACCAGAATTAGTATCCTGAGAGAGATGAAAAGGAATGACTGTATGGTAGGAGCCTTGATTCAGCAGTATCTCTCTAATAAAGCTTGCCTCTGCCTTTCTTGGTAGGGTAAATGGGGTGCATTGCTGTGCAGGTAACAAAGGCTGAAATATCAACTCTGCTGGCCTGTGTGCTGCTGTGCAAACACCTGGACAAAGATTGTGAATTGAGGAAGAGAAAAAAAGGATTGGTAACTTCTAGAGTCTCCTCCAGCCCTGGTTCTCTGATGGCCCCAACCTGGTGACAATTCAGTGCTAGAGCTTTCTTCTTGGGAAGTTTAAGCATGTGTGAATTGGTTCAGATGAACACTTTTGCTTTAGATGTTTATCTGGAAAATATGTAGGCATATTTCCAGTCTTTGTTCTGGTTTTTGTGATGTGTTCTTGACTCCTCTACATGCACTGAAGGAAGTGGGTCTGTCTTGCCCGTTCTTGTCTATGCAGCATTTTCATGGGTGACTTGAACCAAAACCAAACTTCTTCCCCTGTCCTCCATCTCCTCCAACATAGGCTTGTAGGCCTAACACTACTGGCTATACCTCTCTGAGGACAGTGCAAAACTCCTGCCTTTTTGGCACAAATGTTTCACACTTCTTGCCACAGCAGAAAAGAGGTATTTGCTTATAGGGATTTAGAGGTTTAACTTCTTGGCCTTTTTAAGACAGCCTCAGTTCTTTGGGGAAGAGGAAGGGGTGTCTGTGCTCAGTCAGCCTGGGGGCACTACTCTAAGGTGGGCACTGGGCCTGTCTTGTGTGCAGGCCCTACCTGGAGGAATGGCCACCTTTACCAAGTTGTCTTCAGCAGCTGCCCGGTGTGGTGAGGGGAAAGGGTGCTGTACCAGCAGGGGAGGGTCCACTGTGCAGGTTTCCTCTTCCTGACCTCCTCCTCCTCCCTCCATATGGGACTGTGGGCAGATAAGTCTCCCGTGCTGACCCCAGCTTTACCCAACATTTGTTTCTGTCTATTCATTTAAATTCCAAAAGAAATGCAGAGAAAAAAGGAGATCCTGCCCTGCCTCTGTGGAGCACTCAGCCTTGCAGCCCATGTTCCTGCTGGATCTTGTGGTACTGCTGAAAAGGATTTCTCAGGAGAGAGGCTGCATTAGTGATAAATCACTGTGCCTGAGGCTGCTGAAGAAGTAAAGAGGGGGAGAAAGGAATCACTTTGTCCTGCCTTTTATTTTCTGGGTGGCTGCATTTGTGGGGAGAGAACTGTGGGCTGCAAAGGGAGGTCTCTTTCCTTAATCATCCAATTCTCCTGACAGAGGACTTCAAACTGTGGACACTTCCTATGCACATCAGAGTGAATGGCACACGTGGGGACACCTTGATGTTTTACGTGCAGTCCCTGCCGCTTTTAAACAAGCTTTTTAGTATTTAGAATGTGTTTATTAATGAAGATTTGGGCTTTAGAATAGGTGCTAAATCTCTGCTATGTGCTGAATTCCCATTCTGTGAGACTCCAGTGCCAGCGCTGAACTGAGGGGAGGCGGGTGAACTTAAATTAACCCAGGAGAGGAGGGTGAGTGCTGCTTTCAAGCAGCAGATGCTGCAGCACCAAATAAGCATATTGCACAATAAATAGCAGTCATGGCTTTAATTAGGAATTCAATTGAAGTTGGAAACCACTTGCCTACAGTAAAATTGTCCTATTTAACATTTCTATCAACATATTTTTTTATCATTGGCATTGTTGCTTTTAATTTAACTTTCAATATAATAGATAAAATCTTTTTTAAGACCACATTAATAGTTCTTTCTTGTGCCTCTCTCATGTATTTGAATCACAGGCACTGAACAAATCCAAGAACTTCAGGGCAAAAAATAGGCAAGTCTTTCAACTAGCTTTCCAAAATCTGGAATACCTGTGCTTTTGGATCACTCGATCTATTTGGAACTCCAGGAATGTGTATTTAGCATCCATACAAAATGCTTTCTTTGAAACATCTGGTCTGGTGGACTGGAAACCAGTTGAAAGGTGACAACCAGTCAATATGTGGCTCAGAATTAGAGGAATAGTGACTTCACTTCCAAACAGCAAACATGGACTACCTGTAGGTATTAAACTTCCTAAAATGTAAGTGTTCAGAAAAGAAAAAATGTGCCTGCTTTGTTCCACCAGCGTGCTTGTAGCTTACTTTTGCAACCATAATTGGTGTTTTACTTTGAGGATTAGCTATTTATTGTGCTGGCAGCCTGGAGAAGGCTTTCCACACTTTCAGCTGAGGATCGGTGCATGATAAGTGATTACTGGTGCCTGCAGAGGCACTTATGTGATGATGGCAGTAACAAGCCAAGGAGAAGATGATATGTGAGATGAGTCAGATGATCTGCTAGTGTCAATCCTCTGGATGTGTCCATAGAGATGTTGAACTGGGAGGGACTGGGACTCTGCCAGCAGGAATAAGACTCAAAGACAGCCTCTGAAGAGAAATAAGAATCCTTGTTGGCTAAGCAACACCCCCTCTGTGCACCTCTTCACCCCCATAGACCACAAAGCATTTGCCAACAAATAAATACATATCTATATTATAAACACATCTCTAAATAATAAGGCTGTTACTACCAGAATAGTGCCGCAGTTCTGAAATCTAGAAATATTATAGGAAAGAACTTCATGAAGCACTAGTAGGTAAAAAATGCAAACAATCATATAAAAGAAATCAACTCTCATAGTACAGAAGGGGGCAATTTCTGCTATCCCCAAGTTCCCTGTTGTCTCACTTGGAAATTTTTTTCCTGGTAAAATCTCTGGGATTTGGAGTAATCCTGGGAATGTAAGCAGAAGACACCAATCAAACTTTTGAGAGAGTCTAATACCTGAATAATACCACTGTTTTCTACCAGTCATCCTCCCATTAGATGTGGGCAGTCTGTATTTTAACAGAGGGAAGTGAAAAACTAAAACAAGCCCACTAAACTCTGCAAACAAGTTTTGCTTTATCCCAAATCTATCTGTGTTCAAGCAGAAACTATGTGCCGAATAGCAACTGTAGCTGAGACTTGTTAGCTGGATTGAAATTGCAGCCTAATAAAAGTATCCTGAATTGTAGACATCCATTTATTCATACTCTGGTTAGGAAATAACTTTCCAAAGCCTAGATCACTCAGTGTTTCTGCTGAGTGTTGTAAGAGTGTGTAAAGAGCTGAAAGTCATCCAACATGGAGCTGGATGTAATCTGTTCAAAAGTACCCTAGGAAAAATTATATATTAGTAAATATATCAAAGGAAAACAAAAAAGGACTAAAGGATTAGGAGTAAAGAACCCGGTAATGTGAGCTTAAACATTGTTGAAAGAAAATATAGTAAGATAAAAAGAAGCAAACAAAACTTCTTTACACTTCTACTGAAGTCTGAATTTTTGGAGTAATTTATGGACAGTAAAGATTCAGAAGGCAGCCTCTGTGTCAAAAGTTTGACATACTATGTTCCCTGAGCTCTCTAAAAATCTAATATAGCCTGAGTTTGCTTGTCAGAAGTGGAGAAAGTGGTGGATTTCCAAATCTGCATGTAATTTCAAACAATGAGTCATAATCAATAAACTATTCCCAGAACTATAGTTAGGAAGGGAATAAAAACAATGTGAAATCACACAGGAAGTAAGGAAATAAGTTTCTAAAGAACTGTAGCCAACATGATATTGGCTACTGATACACATTATTTATCTAAATTACTGGATACGGTGTGTTTTTTTTATTTTTAGTAAGCATAAAGAGTTTTCCAATGGAAGGACTTTTTTTTTTTTTCCCCTTCATTTAAGATTTACCTTTTGGGGTGATTTATTTTGCAGCAACTTATTTTGAAAACACAAAATTCAGATTTCAAGTTTTGCCAAAAGAATGTTCTCCCAGAGAAACTGTACTCTTTCAGTGTGGAAGCCACATGAAATAATCTCTATAGAATCATAGAATCATTAAGGTTGGAAAAGACCCTTAAGATCATCAATGTTTTCAAAGAGAAAGTAGTTTCTGGAGTGGTTTCTAAGACTTATTTTGTGAATTTGTGCAAGGTGCTTTGAGATCTCAACACTGCAATATGTTTTTTACAGACTGAAGTTTTTTGCATAACTGGAGTAGATTTCTGTGCAAGGCATATGCACAGACTAAGAGGTGACTGTGGTGAAGGTATGAATGGGAGGAAACCTGACCAGAGTATAGGGTAAATCCTGCTGCCTTTGAAGAATGCAGATCTGCTAAAATAAAAGTGACACATGTAGCCTTAGAAATAAAACCAAACCAAATTCAATGCTTGAATGACATCTGTTGGAGATAGGTTGGAATCAGTGGATATTGCCTTTCCTAGTACCTTCTCTGTGAGTGATCTTGGATTTTCTTTGTAATTTCAAAAATCTCAAGGACAGTGCTTTGGATGTGATCTCTTTATATCCTCCATCTTCCATTTTAAGTATGACCAGGATTAATATAACGTATGCAAACTAATTCAAGGCTATTGCATTTACCAACACTGAATTTTTATGAAGATAGGGTAGCTTTTTAATAATCCTCCCTGGCTTTTATTTGCCTTCCTTTTTAACATTTCAATGAAAAAAATATTTGTTACCATTTGTTATTTTGCAATTTATTTTTGTAAAAGTCTGTTTGTGTTGCTTTTGGCCAGAGAGTTACTGTAACTTGCTCCAAATTGCCGTCCTCCTGGAGCAATCCATGGAAATGTGTTGCTATTGTGTTAGTACCAAACTATTTCATATCTAGAAGACCGAAATCACAGGGACAAATGCAATATTTTTCTTTGCTTCACTTTTATCTAATGAGCTCTGCTGTTGGGCAATTGGAGATCTTCATTCTAGCCCTCTTACTAGTTCCTGTGTGACTGAGTGTATGAATTCTTAATATTCCCATTTCCCCATCTGTAAAATGGGAAATTTTATACTTTCCAGCTCTATAAAATATATAATGCAATTAATAGGATATTGACAGAGCGGTCTGAGACCTCAGGTGGCAGGCACTATATGTAAACATTTTGACAGTTTTATTATTTCTTCTAGGTTAAAAATAGAAAGGTTTAGGAATTATATTTGGAAAAAGGCTAAGAAAATTTGTGTGGCTGTTGCCAATAGAAGTGTTTTGACCATCTCTCTTACTATTTAAAAAAAAATGCCATCTTGACATAGATTTATTTAAAATATAGTCCCCTTTCACATAAACTTTTTAGCAAGCTCCTTGTATTAATAGAAAGCCATTATTTCTTGCAGAAAAGAAATAAAATAAAAAATTAAAATAATTTTTGGGATTTAGAACTAATATTCCTGTAATATTGACCCTTTAAAGTTTAGTAAAATACATTACATTAGTTGGGAATAGCACTGGCTAACCCAAAGGATCAGAACTAAGAATAATGTTTCTCACTATTCTTTTCAGCTGACCTTTTGCTTAGCTGTGAGCTAAGGTCATTTTCACTCTTGGCTGGGCTTCCTTGACAGCTAAGATGGCTTCTTTATGAAGATACTGAGATAAACTAAGGTCGTGCATTCATTCACATTGCTAAAACCACTTCATCAAATAGTGCTTCTATATAAAATACTCCTGATCTAATCAAGAAAACATCAAAATCCTGCAAAGTGCCCTTGTTAATCCTGTCATTTACTACCTAGACCATTTTCAAGATGATTTAATTAGCAAAGTGAAAGAGCTTACTATTCTTTCAGCATTATTCACACAAGTTAAAATGTGTACTTTGGCCCAAGGTATAAATAACTTGCATATACCTGTAGCAAATACATGCAAATGTAGCACTGACATTTAAAAGCAAAGCTATATCCTTCAGTTAGACATGGCCTGACTTTCTGCCAGTATCACCAGAATCCCAAAGCCACAGTAAGAGGTCTACCTTTGCTAATTTTCAACCAGAGATGCAGTGAAAAAAGAACTGCTAATGGAAAAAGCGTGGCAAAAATGTAGTTAAATCTTTAGTTTTTCCAGAACCAAAATGCCTTTCCAATACCAAGATCTCTAAATGTTCCAGAGAAATGGAAAAAGGTAGAGGAGATAAATACTTGCCAAAAAACCCAAAAGGTGCAGGTGTTATTTGCTCTATGCATATATGCTAATCCCTAAAATTTAGGACAGTAAAGGAAAACCAAAAACAGCAACAAGAACCCATGATGCAAGTCTAGTTTATTCAATGAAGTGTAGACTTATTGGAGCTAATTGTCAGCATATTCTTTATTACTACTTCATAGTTATAATATCAGAGTGTTCCTAAGGTATAATTAAAGATTTACCTAGATTTATGAGACTTTATCATCACCAACAGGGTTAAAGGATGCCAGGGAGACCCATCTTGTGAGGGTTTTGCTCAGCAATTTCTACAGCAGAAAGGGCATTGCAGAATTACTTCAGTGCTTTAGAAAAGCCTGACTTTTTTGGCACTAATGTAAGGGGCAGTATTAGAAAAGGGACTGTATGTATGTGTCACGCTAACTGTGGGCCTTCTTATCTTTTCTGAAAAGGAGAAAAGAGGGCAGAGGGGAAAGGAATGAGAAGCTGAAAGAATGGGATGGATGTACTCTGAAGAGTGATATTAAATAGGAAATTATAGTTATCATTTATAACAACAATAATGATATGCTGGAAGGTTGTTGATGTCCAAACAGCCCTCTGTTTCATTAACATGGATATCCTTGGCAATGGATCAGTGCTCTTTCACCTGAATTTTATGCAGCCCACACTTTTAAATGTTAACTAAACAGTGCTGAATGCTGTAGGCTTCCAGATGTTACCATATTTATTACATAACCATTCATTGGATGTATTTAGCAAGCATAGACGATAGGATGAACCTGGAAATCCTGGAAGGGATAAAAACAATCTGTAGGCATTATGGTACCTTGCCTTCCAGTTTACTATGTATAGGATCAAGCTGCAAAAGCCAAACCTGACTTTGATTAGTACTTTATTCTTCAAAGTGTTTCTCTGACTTAAACAGGACAGGATGAATGGTCAGAAACCACTTTTAAAGGTTCACAATTTACCTTTTCTTTGCTGCATTTAAGTATACCAAAAACTGACATTAGAAAATAAATGTGATTCCTATATTAATGACAAATTCTTAGAGGAGGGGTTGTATATGTATTTACCTATGCTTTCATACATCGGTCTTGTTAGAAATTACCCACCTCTCCTGTATTCACAGAGTCTATGTCTCTGTGGTAGTTTATAGAGGGCAAAGGATGAAATTTGTACCTGCGTTAAATATAATACTCAATTCTGCATGTGGCCTGGAAACACTAATTGGTTATCTTGCCCTCTAATATTAGTCTTTTGCACTGTGAATCTTTGATCCTCTGGGCAAACATTTCAGTTTCTGTTTGCTAAGGAAAGGTTTCGTTCTATGCATACAGTACATGGGTGCCTGCTTCTTATCACACTCACTGCGACAGTGTAGAAAAGGTAATATTCATTGAACATAAGTTATTTCTTTTACTGCAACTTTCACATCCTATTCCTTCCTTCCTTTGCAAATTCAGAGTTGACGCTGTAATAGAAATTTAAGTCATGTGAAAAGGATTCAAGTCAGAAGAAGAATATCTTCTGCAGGATGGACTACCATTTTGAAAAAGTGAGATAAGGGAGGCCAGAATAATGTAGGAAACAATAAGATTATGTTATTTTGCACTGCTTTCCTGTAAACAGTTTACCTTTAAAACTGCTTTAACTAAAGGACCCTTAGGATTTTGAGCACATAACAGGCTTTTGTAAGACCATTGCAGTTTCACATGCAAACACTTGACTTTTAGAAAATGCAGGGATTTTAAGCTACTCATTCAAGCTATACTTTGTTGATGTTGGCTGGTAAGTACAGGATTTCACATTTTCTTTAGCTCCCTGATCATGTAATACTACTCCCTGCATGCTCCTCTACCCCCCTCTCCCCGCACCCCCAGGATTTCCCCCCTACCCCTCTCCTTCTAGAGCAAAGTTTTCTTTGCTCTACAAAGTTTTCTTTGCTCTGTTTTCTAGAAATAAACTGAGGCACACTATTAGGTAATTATCTGCAAGTTCCTTGCGTTAGTAGCTCTAGCAGTTGAAAGTTAGCAATAACACTTGTTACTGCAAGAAGAGAAAAGACATGGCTAAAATATAAGAATAAATAATATGCAAGAAAATTCAATCGCAAATCCAGCTACTCAGCCCGGGACGTACAGGGCCTGAATAGCAGACCTCCTAATCTCTATCAGTGGTGGATATAGTCAACCAAGCATAATTACATGCAGATCTGGAAGCTGGAGCACATGGTCAGGAGACAAGAGGGTTTAACTTATGACTCAGACTTACCTGGGGACTCTGCTGCCTGTAAAATGGGAAAAATAGTGGTGTTCATCTCTGTGTGAGGAGACATCATTAGTAATTTTGAGGCATGCATATACTCTGGTAATAGATGTCAAAGCAATTTAGCATCCCTTGCAGCAAATGCATCAAAGGCAGAAACCAAAAATGGAAAGCTGAAAAGGTATTCTTGGAATAGCTGCCTCCTTCTCTGAGCTGCAGTGCCCTGCCCCCCATATATTACAGTGATGCAGGGCTTGTGTGGAGATAAGTAATAATATAATTGAAGACAGTTTATGTTACCCTTAAGTAGAAAGCAGATTTGAAGTCGTATGGACCACCTAATTTTAGTATTCCCTATCTTGTAAGTGCTTAACTTTTATAAAATAAATCATAATCATTCTATTCTATCAAAAATAATCTCTCAATAGTCTTAACATAATTTCCTGGAGATTTTTTTTTCGGGTGAAGGAAACAAAAAAGTTCTATTTTGTGCAGTCGTAACAGCTCCCATCAGGCATGTGATTTGACTCTGATTTCTCAGGACAGAATTAAACTATTTGAATGACATGTCTTTTTAAGTCACTGGCAGCAGGAAAAGGTTCTTGTCGTGGAAAGGGTGGGCTGTTGCAGCTATGCACTAAGCCAGGGAACCCAGACCAGATTGTGTATGCAAGCTCATGCTCTCTTGGCTGCGTGTGTATCCAACGCTGGAGGAAACTCTTCAGCTGCATGGTGACACAGAGGTGGAGGATGTGTGAGAAAGTCCTATTAAATAAAGGCTTTGCTTCCCTGCAGGAGATGTATGTGCTACTGCTGTGTTGGCTGCAGGGTGACTTGGCCTTTTAAAGCATTCATTTTCAATCAGTACTTGGGAATTCTGTGAAACCCCAGCAGACAGCCTGAGAGCAGAAGGGAAACTGCATTTGTGGGAGGGACAGAGTCCTCCATTTCTTTCCCCCTGCACTAAAGAAATGGTGGACGAACTTCCTTAGCTGCAGCAATTTCTTCATGTCATGCTTTGAAAGCTCGATGGAAACAAGAGGTTTGTAAGAATTTCTCAAATGTAAGGGCAAAAGAGTCTTCTAAACTGAAAGGTGGAAACGGAAGAGGAGTTCCTAGCTGCCTCTGATAGGAAAAGTCCAAGCCTGTGTCTTAGGAAGAAGTCTGCATTTTTAGTGCTTAGACATAAACCAGTAAGTTGTTCTCTTATTTGTATTAGCATGTGTTGTGGGTGTTTTTTTTTTTCTTCTAAACACTTTTAAAAGCGTACTAAGAAGATGGCTAAATTCCCAAGATGGTCATTCTTACACAATAACAGTTTTGGCCCTGTATTACTTAGGAAGCAGAAGTACTTAGACTCTTAAAGGTATCCTCATCCATAATTTGCACTGGCTTAATAGATGGTAAGATTTCAATAGGAATTATAGATCTGCATAATGTGACTCCTGCAGTGTAAAAACCCTGCTTGTAAGGTGCTATTAAGTATAGACACTGATGGGGATCCTTTAAGATGAAAATCTGTGAGAACAAGGCCTGAGAAGGTTGGGGTTTTTTGGTGTGTGGTTCTTTTTTTTTCTTTTTAAATACCATTGTGTTGGACAATCTGAAGCCTTTGAGCTTGCTACAGACCCTTATTTTGTTTCTTGTGCTCTGTGTTGTCATATTCCTCTTTTCATGTTAGTATGGGTTAGCGTTACGATACATGTTAGTGTGGCCCACCACATGCTTTAGGAAGATCTGTTTTGCTCTCAGCAAGTAAAAGGTTCCTCAGCCCTGATATAATCACTTGAAATCCATGTGAGAAGTACCTTTTAACACTTACAAGTATTCTCTTGGCAATAACACGCCTGAAAGAAGAGGTATACATCAAAACTTAAGCCATGCCATTTCCTTGAGCAAACAGAACTCAAAAAGGACAGCTCTCCAGAAGGATACAGTTACTTCTATCAAGTAATACATTTGTATATTAAGACTTTTCTTTTTGCAGTATAATCAAACTAAACTAAAACTGGTCAATTTTTAGCCTAGTTTCCTATGGAAACAAACCATATGCTGTCACACAGCCTATTTTGTTCTGTAGGTCCCTCCCATGCATAAATTTATTTGAAACTGGGGTTCAGAAATTAACAGATGGGTACTGATTTTGGGGTATTTGTTTCCTATGAGCTCCAGGCAATTAGACATGTAGAAGAAGAGTATAATAGTCCTCACCTGAGAGAAAAATTTCAGATGATGTTCATAACTTACTAGACAGCAGAGTGTTTATACTGTAGAAAGCCCTTCCAAATATCCTAGCAGAAGCTAAGCCTTGGATGGACCTTGTGCCTCTATAGTTAAGACTCCAGAACACAAAGCTATTGGAGACCTTGTTCTAGAACTACTTGTTTGCTTTGAATTGTGAAATTACGGTTTTCCACAAACTGCCCAATGAACACTACTAGAAATATAGTTGACATTATATGTTTCTGTGTGAGTGTTTCATAATGATGTGATATTCTTCTCTCTTTGATGTCTAAATCAGCATTTTCCCAAGTAGGGAAGGTCTTTTTGCAGAGGTTATCTGCTACAGCAGGTGTTTCTGGGAAGGGCTCCTAAGAAAAAAGGTGTTTTTGAAGCAGAGGGCTGAATTGCAGACAAAGTGCTGTTTCAACTACCTGCTAACTCTTGCAGACTGGCTCCCCTGGTTCTTCAATTCAGAAATGCAGTGTGCTTCCTTGTGGTCTATTTACACCACTAAGGGGAATTCAGCCTTTGAACAGAAACCTCTTCTTTAACAGCTCATGAGTGAGAGTGGCAGCTGAAGATAGTTTGGGTCCTTTGAAAATAACCTTTGCAATGAGGATGCGGTGTAGGAAGTGGCTGCCAAAAGCTGGAATGTAAGGATGAGGGTGAGGAGAGGTCAGTGAGGGGATTTAAAAAGATCATGGCCTGGACAGAGCTGGGGGGGTAGGAAAAAATTTTTAACAACTGTATATGTAAACGGTTGTAATAATTAAAACTCTGCTACCAACCACAGTAAAGCATGAGGGCCTGGGCAAGCTGGACTAACCTACTGCTGAAATACTCCATTCCTTAAATGCTGATAAGTGTTTTTAATTCTGTTCTAGCCAGGTTAGTTACAAGCTTGGTGATATCCAGCTGTAGAGGAACACGTGGCCAGTCCTGTCATCTCTCACCTTAATGAGCACTGAAAGCAAATAACTAGAAATTCTACTCAGTGCTCAGCATAGCAGTTCATTATGTAAGTTCTACATATAGTTAAATTAGTAGCTTAGTTGACAAGCTCAACTTATTTTTTTAAATTGCTTAGCTTTATCACTCTATTGAACAGATTGTTCACGTATTTATAGAATACTCTGCTACAGCCAATGTGATCAGCAATTAAGGCAAAAATGGTCAAGTAAAATGACACGATCAAGCAGTTTAAAATGAGTTGACCTCTGCCATCCAACAACCAGAGGGTAAGGCTTGAACCACAAAATTGCCTTTTTTAATTCTTTAAGGAAATTGGGTGCTGGGACTGAAATGTGTTTTGACTGAAGTGTTAGAAAGAAAGAAAAAAAAAGTTCGGTTATAAGACCAAGAACTTCATTACTCTCCATTGTGGTTTATTAGCATGTTGTTGAGTTTCAGTGAGATGACCTTTTGGTAACAGCTGTAAACCTTGAAGAAATTACAGTTGCTGAAGTCCTAAGCCAATGATTTTGCCACCCTGAAGGTGTCACCTTCCTGAAATACAGAGAGTTTAAATTTTGGTTTAAAAGGACAAAGGGATTTAAATTAATGGAAAACAGTCCAACTGAAAGGTCTAGGACTTTGACTCTGGACTTTTGGCTTCCAAGACTTTAACTGCAACCCTGAAAGTATGGGGAAGCTGAATCTTTATCTGTCCAGCCCTGACTCAGAGGACATGATTCCACAGGGAAAAAAATAAAAATCAGAAATTGCCTTAGCACAGAGATATTTGTGTATTTGCATTTTATGTGGAGGATAATAATCTCTTGGTTTTGGAACCACAGCTGAAAAGAGAAGTATGAAATACATGAATCATAAGGCAGAAGGCCTAGGTTCAGCCATCCTTTTCTAAAATACTTTAGAATTGTGACCGTAACTTCTAAACTGATATTTTTCTTACCTTGCAAAAAACTTGTTTAAATCCACAGTGTGATTTTTTGTTCTTTTTAAACACTCCCCCACTCTCCCCCCAGCCCAACTTCCCTTTCACAAAGATGTGTTATTTGGAAAAGGAATTCTTCATTTACAGTTATTTAATTGACCCCGGTGGACAATTGTGTGGAGGAGAGTCTTGGCCATCAACACCTTGAGTGAACTCCTGTTGGCTCTAAGGAGAGCTGGGAAAGAGATGCAGAGCCAGAAAACAAAAATTTAGGTATTAAAGAATACATGTCCAGAGGAACATCTTGAGAGCAAAAATAGAAAAATCTTCCCAGGAAGAACCTCAACTGAGAAGTTAGTTCTCAGTGATAAAATCTGGGGCTAGAGGGCTCTTGGCTGGTGAGGTTTACTATCACAGGAATCTGCTGACCTGTGTGGTTGGGAGGCTCCCACCCTCTTGTAGCGCAGCCTCCAAAAGTCAGTAGTGTTTATAAGCTGCTCTCACTTATGCAAATGGTGAAAATTCCTATGACTTAGAAAGCAGCATTGTATATTTTTGTTGCTAAACTGGTCAGATATTCCCTCAGTTTGAGAAAGACCTGGGCATTATTGCTGACTTAATATAAAGAACTAGCAATACATAATTTTTGCTGATTAAAAGAAACTTTGGCTGTTTGGGATGAGCTTGTTCTACAAGGTGCATTGCTTTAATTCACAAGGTGGTTCTTCAGACTTTTTGTACCAGTTGTCAGTGTTTAGGTTAAAAGTTCTTGAAAAGTTGTCCAGTACTGTTAGTGCTTCACTCTAACACAGTAGAATTGTTTCCCAGTAACTACAGATCCTTATGCTGCTAGGAAATATTTCCAGTGGATTTTGTAATAGAAAGAGTCCACTGGAGATGGGACACACAGATACAGGGACATCTGACATCAGTTTTGGCCAAAGCACCCAGTTCTGTTTTTAACTGCACTGGGCTGTTGCTGGTTAGAGCAAAATCCCTCAGCAAAAAATTATATGCTGCATAGTAGGATGTAAAGTACTCATCTGGACAGTGCTGGTGCATGGCTCTTTCTACTGTGCTCCAGATGCATCCTTAGCAACATCCCCATGCTTGTCTTATTGCCTTGGCTTGCTCTTCTTTCTAGTGGTATTTTGAGGACTACTGGTGGAAATAGATCTTTCCTTGCTTCTCCCTTAGGAAAGCAAGTAAGAAGAGGCATCACACACATTCGTTTTTACTTCTCACAGCAGAATAACTGATTTTATCACTGGGTGTCTTGGTTTACTGCTGAAGCTAATAGCACTGTGTGAATCCTCTGTAGGTCTCTTCAGTGATTACTCCTGCCTGGTATCCAGGGGTCTTTGAAAGGCTTTTTGTGCTGCTTTTTGACACAGGAAATTTGTGAGAGGGAGAACTTTGCTGCCAAGGGGTGGCAGGGCAAATTTAGCTTAGCAGCTCACCTTAATTGATTCTGCTGGTGCCTACCATGCACTAAAACTTCAAATTTGATCTGGTCAGCATGACTATGTGCTGCATAGGTGGTTTGAAGTTGGATTTATCCTGCCATGGGAACTGTCTCCACCAATGAAAGGAACAGCCTGTGAGCCTAGTGGTCTGTGACAGCCTGGAACTCCAAATTGAAACGGGTGTGCTGGCAAGGGGCAAGCAGCTGAATCCTCAGAGCAGCTGATTCTACTTCTGCTGCCTCTCTTTTTCTCCACATAGTCATTTTGTTGGTTGTGCACAGGTCTACATAGGGAGTAGAAAGCAATATGTCTTCTTCCCTGTTCCCAATTTATTTTTGTTTGACCTGGTAAGCCACCCTCCCCCTCTTATTTTTGTGGCCAGTCAGTTTTGTAAAGCCAGCCATCCTGACTTGCTGTACAAGCAAGATAAAAATTTTAGAAGTGGATGTTCAATGCTGCGATGTGATTTAACTGTACCTGTCTAAACCTCCTAGGCTTGACATATCAGTATCAGAATATGACATGTCTTCATCAGAATGGTGTGTGAAGCCTGGGGCACTTCAGGACTGCTGTTTAACCACACTAGAACATCTAGTCTTAAAATGCTGTTTTAATTTTTCAGTTTTTGGTACCCCGGTCTAGTCCAAGACCAGCATGTAGTTGTTAACTAAATAGGTAATGGTGAAGAATCCAGCCCAAGAAACAGTGGGACTGGTGTATGGATACTTTAAATGAGGCAGGAAGGAGCCCCATGAAAGGCAGATTTTGTACATGTTCACCCATTCTCTGAACGTTCAGGACTGATGGGCAAGTGGTGGTGTGCATTCACACTCAGTTTGCTTGTCAGTCCCGTCTACGAAGGCCTGGAAGTCTGAACGTAACAAGTAATGTTCTTTACTGTCTGTTTTTCCTTTTTACCACTTTTTTTTTCAAGCTGGGGAACAACCCCTCTTTTTTCCCTTATTCTCATCTGTGTGACATTAATCCTAAGCAATCAAGCCACTCCAGTGGTATGAGGCATTATATGCTAGCAAGCTAGGCACTATAGCCTACGGATGGCCCTCTCCTTAGGTGCCCAGTCTTGCTGGGAATAGTGTCACATAGGAACTGCAAAAATGAGTCTGTCATCAGATTTTTGCAGCCAACTTTTATTGCCCAATGACAAGATGTTTCATTTCTGAGCCGATTTGTCTTTCCCTTAACCCTAAACATTTTTAAGACCTTTCTGCAAGACTTGAAGGCCAATCTCATGCCAAAGAGGGAGTATTTTAATTTGCTTCTGTCCTCCCCTAAAGTGTCCTTCGTTAAAGTCATCTGCCTCAGCAGAGGGTGGGAGAATTGCTTTTGTGTTGGGGCTAGAAAATGATAATTTTTCAAGACTGTTTTAAAACATCAGATGGGAACAGAAGTTCACAAAAAGTATTTCTTTTTTTTTTTTTTTTTAACAAACTGTTTCATAGCATATGCACCACTTAATATGGCATATGTTAACTTCAGTGTTTTAATTGATTAGCAAAGTAAATAGATGTATATAATGGGAATAATCTGTCAGTAGCATCATGGGACTCCAGCAAGGTGCATTCTTTCTTAACTTAAGAATGTACTTGTTGGGTAGTTTGGGGTGTTTTGTTGTCCTTGATTTAAAAGAAATTTGATATATTATCTGCTGTATATTTTGCATTCACCCCTACAAGCTGTACTGTTTGGCAGCATGCAGATGAGAGATGGCTTTACATACTGGGGGGTAGGGGCAGGTGGGGAAGAAAGAAAGGGATTAGGTGGACTACTAAATAGACAGTATGGAATATTGTCAATGTTCCCTGATGACCTTGGGAACGGACCTTGACCGAAAAGAAAATAGACTGTAATTAATAACTCAAAAAGTTCCAGTCAACCAGACTAGATTGCAAAAGGCTTGGGATGGGGAGGAGAAGTCCCCAAACTTATGTTTTGTGTGAAGCAGAGTTTGGATCTGTATCAATCTTTGCATTTATATTAGCCCTTGTTTTTCCAAGTAGGAGAAGCAAACTCTGTACTTTTTGTTACTGAATTTTCTTCAGATTTTTCTTTAAAAGGGCATGTTGCAAAAGCTGACTTCAGTTCCATGAGCTTTCCTATAGGCTGTCATCTGCTGCTTTATCTTAGCAGAGATTTTGGGCTTGGATAGGTTTGTGGGAAGTGAAGGTACCAAAGCACTAAGGTTAAAGCAAGGATTGAGAACTGATACTTGCCCACTTGCATAAACTGAATTTCAGTTTATTAAATGTCTTTGTCATGTGAACTATTGGGCGGTAAAAAACAGGCTGTAGCATGAGAATGTCTCTTGCAGTACTTGAATTGCTCCTATTAACTTTCCTATTAACTCTAACTTCATACTGAATTTTGTAAGATCATTGGGTTTGAATAATTTGCTTTACTGTGGGGTTTGCTTTACTGTAACTCTGATTTTCATTAGAAAAATTCAGCTCAGACAGCAATGTCAAATGCTCCATTCAAGCTCTAAGCAATCCCATTTCAGTAGGCAAGCTTGCGGACTTTGAGACGCTCTGCATGTGGGCCTTTCAAATCTGGGCATAACTCTTAAAACACAACTGTTATTAGTTACTGCTCTACGGTCAGCTTTCCTGAGAGACACAGTCTAAACAACTTCTCTAAAATCAATCATTCTATCGAAAGTATTGCAAAAACATCCATGACAGCCTTAGATTATTTTAGGTGTAGTAGATAAGTGCAGTTGTTTTTTAACTTGTACATGGGATGTAGTTTTTCCACAGTTTTGATAACCTTCATGCACATAGCAGTTAACAGCTGAAAAACATTTTTTTCATTAATGCATATCAGCAAAATACAAAAGCATATATCCAGTAGGACAAAGGCTTTGGGGACCAGGACTTCTTGTTGCTACTCTCTGCATGAAGCTGACCTTGTCTGTATTCTATAATGGAAGTTACTTCATCATCCAGCCTTGGGCCTCTCCTGAGCAAATACTGTCAATCACACTGAATTGTGCCAAAAGGCTTACCAGCCATGTCATGCAGATGACTGTCCACTGTGGACTCAAATGAGACCACCAATCCTTAACCCTAACAGAACTGAGAATTTGTTTTGTTTCAAAGTAGAGACAAGTACATAAGTCTACAGGGTGCTTTTGTTTTTACATTAGCTGTTGGTAAGTTTTCTAGGGATTATATACATTACTAAAAACACAGGGAAAAAAAAAAAGAGGTTTTACTGGTTCTCTATGTACTGTGCAAAAACTAGTCACAACACTTGATATTTAGCTGACATGTAATATAAACTTTACAGAAAATGCCTGTTAATTTTGCTTGGTTATTTTGGCTTTATATGTAGCTTTGTTTTGCATATTTGGTTTAAAAATATGAGGGATACTTGTTATGAAAGTATGATACCCCAAAAACTTTAAAAGGTACAAAACTTTTCAAAGTTCAAGTTGCAGTGTAGCTAATGTCCCCAGTTTAATGTAGGAAGTTTGCAAAGGTCTCACTGCATAATGTTTTAGTATTTCATTAATTTTTGCAGCAATTGTTCAGACTCAAATTGCCATTTTAACGTTTTCCCTTAACTACCTTCATCAGCCACAGATCATAGGACACTGAGAATCCTGGCTAACAAAGCTAGGAAAAAAGTATTTAGCAGACAATGACCGTAAGCAAATTTCAAAGACCCAGGCCAATTACAAATCATATTCTCACTCATTCAGAATCAAGGCAGTATTTTACGTCTTCCAGGGCCTTTTTGAGCCTCCATTAGCATTCCAGATTTGCTGCAGAAAAAAACCTCATCTGTTCCCACAGGAAAATACAGACTGATTTCTCAAAGTATGGCCCATTATCTTCCTTGTTCCCTCAAAGCCACGTTTGGACTACAATCAGTGATGTCTGCTGAGCTAGCTGAGCATTAGTCCTGATGGTCATTTGACCATCCTTCCGTTGTTGTATGGTATAAACATTAGGTTAGCTCATCACTAGGAATCATCATTAGCCTGTGCATCATCTGACCTGTCTTGCTGAAGGATTTAATGTCCTTCACTATTGTATCTTAGCACTATTGCCAAATAGAAGGCCTGGCTGGGACCTTCCGTTTCAAAAGCTTCTACAAAAAAATCAGGGAGAAGATCTAAGCATGGATGTTTCTAAGGCCAAATTGTACTCCTTAAGTTCCAGAGAAGCCGCAGTCCTTTATCCTGAGGTATAATTTTGTATGATGATTTTCCTGGTCAAAATTGGGTTCACCATACTGCAGTGAAATGTAAAATATAAATTACTATTTTAAGAAAGTAATAACAGAAATGTTGAAAAAACTTCCTATATTGTACTTCTCAGGATCGGTTAGGAGTGTTTTTCACCAGGATCTCCAGCTGCTTTCAAAAGCCACATTTCATAAAACTCTTCTTTTTAAATGCACCAGTTATGAGAATGGAAGATCGTGGCAAAAATGCCCAACCCAACGGAGATGTTGCTGCTCTACATAGAATGGTGTCAGGATATGCTGGGGAAGATGTCAATTTTTTGCAGCATTGTAACAGCTAATAAATCCTAAATCATAAATCCTGACAGTTTCTCAACTCATGAATGTTTTTCCAGTTTTCATGTCACACCTGAGTCCCTTTCTAAATGACTTTTCCTGTGCAGAACTACCAGATTTCTCTATTGAAAGATTTCAATGTAATTAAACTGATTGCTGAAAAATACATTCTTCTTTTAACAAGGCAATTTACGTATTCAATAACTTTAGACTTCCTTGATGAAAGACAGTTTGAAAGTTTATTTGTATGTTCTTTCACTCAAATGTTTTGAGATTTTCTCATCTTGTTTCCATTAACATGCCAATAAATTAAATCAAAATATATGGCAGTTTCTGTATTTTTCTTATTTAGTAGATAGATTATAGAGAAAGCCTTGATTTGAACTTCAGGAGCTTAAAGGTTGATTTTGATGTCTTTTGTCCCCTAAGAAAGCATCATGTGATTTCCCCCCCCCCAGTCTAAATAGAGTGAATGTACAAAATGAGTAATCAAGACAGTGTAATTTAATACTTGGTAGGAATAAACAATACTGAAAGCAACATTAAAATTTAACAGTTATCAAAGATCCATTTTGGACTTGTACCTCAAGTTTGAGTTTAAAACAGACTTTAACTTGATAAATTTTTTTTATTAAATGCCAACAGGTACATTTCCTGTCACCAATAAACCTTGACTTCTAGTTGTAGGCAAATATATGTAGTAGTACCATAATGGGATATCCTTTTATCCTTTTTTATGCCAGTTCTGCAGATCTTCTGATCATTTTTGTGCTTATTATGCACAATTTAGTTCTTCCTTGGTTTGCAAATGAGCCACAAAAAGAGATTGATTTTTTTTTACAGATGTTTGCTGTTCAATATTGGTTGATAAATGTTTTAGATGTAGTGCAGAGCCCATAATTAAGGATTTACCTTCCATAGAACAAAACTTCTTAACAAAAAATACTTATTAGCTAATACATTCCACAACTGTTGGTAGGTGTACTGCTACTGGTTACTTTCTATATATGTGATGATCACTGAGAAAAAGTTACTGTTTCTGCTTCCCTAGTTCCTTGAGTAAAAGGCTTACATGCAGGAGAAAGGTCTGTAAGCTATTTGCTTGTTACAGGAGATTGAACTTTACTACAAATGTATTTTTCTCATGCATATGTATGGCTTGCAGAACTGGCATGGGTATGGCTTTTGATTTTCATTTTGAGTGTTCCTCCTGGTTTTATCCTTATGTATAGGAGTAACAGAAGACTCGTGCTTCAGCTCATGAAATTAAAAGAGATTTAAGTGGAGTAAAGGCTTCTTCATAGCCCTTGGCTAAGTGACCCCCAAGAAATGCTTCCTAAATGCAAGATGAAATCATATGAAATCATCTTCCAGTGAAAACATACCAGGTTAGAAGTTGGATACTAATAAATTTTAACAGAAAATTAATAAAATATTATATCCAAGGAACTGAATGAATGCTGCCAAGGAGTCACATGCCATTTTTAAAATTCTTGCAATGAAATGAGAGGGCAAAAATGATAGTTATAGAAGTCCCTTTTCCTCCCTGTTTTACTTGCCTGACCCCTAGTTAGCTATGTCTTCATTAAAAGAACAAAACTCAGAATTTCACACCCATTTAACACCAAGTTAAGTATCACTTAACCCCTTGGTACTGACCAAATGTATCCCCATTAAGCAGAGTTTTTGTTAGTACCATCCCAATTAAACAGCAGTCACAGCTATTCACTAACATTATACCAAATTAGTTTCCTGGGAGGTATCTTAATAAAGCAACCATCCCAATTAAGCCTGTCCTCATTAGATGGAGGATACAGTATTACTATTTTATTGTAATTGAAGATAGGCTCATGGTCCCATTTCATACAGTTTAGCTACAGAATTATTAATAAACAACAGTCCCAACTAATATATTAGTGCTGACTCAGAATATAATAACATTGATCTATTAAATACGGCATTTGCATGTAATCGGTGGCTTCTTGCTGTAGTTCTGAGCCACTGGAAAACAGAAGGATTTTATCTTCTTGTGATGTCCTTGTTCTTCTTTGTTGACATCATCACAATTAGTCTGTACAAAAGAAGTGTTGAAAAACATAGAAATTGCTGACTTAGGCTCCTTGGAGCTTTTGGAGGTGATGACTGTGATAAGCTGGAAATCTTTTGAGCTTATGGTGTTTGCAGTTTCCCAGATGTAATTCAGATACTTTGCTAGCTCTAATTTTTAGCTTTAGCTCCAGTTGTTTTCTAATACAATCCTGAAAGGGTGAATTTGGACAATCTCATCTTGGCCATTTTGAGCACATATGCTAGAACTAAGTCTTTTTGGCTCAGCTGTAGCTTGACTCTAATGAAAATGACAGATAATGCAGAGCGCTCTGTGCCTGCCAAAAAAGAGGATATTTCCCATGAGATAGCACCTGGTGATGCAGAAATAGACACTATAGATTTGTGATTGGCTGGTACTTACCAGTATTCATATCTAGTCAGTATTATCAACCACACAAGATCACATCTTGGATAATAACAGCAACAATGGCATGCATAAAAAATTACTGCAGCAAAAAAGGGAAAAAAATAGATCAATTATGTCAATTATATGGTAGCACTTTTTTCCCCTCACAGTTTCAACACAGAGAAAAGGTGGCATCTATCTCTGATCTAATTATTCACATGCTTATTCATTTTTTTTTCTTTTGCTTTTCTCTTTTTTACACACATAAAGGATCTTCCCTTTTAAAAATACACTGTAGAATCAAACATGCATACATTCTGTATGTGACTTACATTTTAGCAGCTGAATAGTTGGCTACTTGAAAATAAAAAAGCATAAAGAGAGTCTTGTGTTGGCTTTCTCTAAAAGGAATATATATTGAGATGACCTTACCTGAGAGCAAAAATGCTATCAGCCAGAAAACTGCCATAAATTAAACTGCTATTTAAGCCCTGAATCTAGGAAAAGGGTCCAAATTTCCAAGGTGCCCCTAATGGGGCTCTGTTAGATGATAATGGAGCTTTTCTCTGAGGGTGTACATTCACAAAAAAAAAAAAAAAAAAACAAAAAAAAAAAACAAACCAAACCACAAACACAATGTCAAAGAAAAAAATCAGTCTCTTTTTATTAGAAACTGTTGTATACAAACTCCAGGCATTTAAGGAAACTACAGCTGTGCTGAATTTAGCTTACCTAAGGTGAGATAATGAACAAGGTGATCCTGAAAAAGAAATACAAAATCATTAAGCAGATCTGTAAATTTTACAATGAATCATTTCAATTAGATTCAGGCAGCAGCAGATGTTAACTCATTTTGGCACGCCCAAGCTTTGAGGTTCTTAGGCTGAATTACATTTTTTTTTTTGGTAGAAACTTGATCAATCTCACATTTAGAACTGTGCATGAAAAAAATGTGTTATGTAAAAACAGAGCAAATGGGCCCTTCATTTGCTGATTAATGGGTCAAGCCTCTCACAAGGGGCTTTTAATGTGAGAAAGTGATAATAGGTTCACAGAGACAACAAGCTGGGGCTTAACGCTGCTGGTGAACCCAACAGTATTTCTGTGGTTTTTCCTGATATTTCCTTACAGTAGTCCAGCTGTGCCACGGAGAAACAGGCATTCCCATGCATAACACAGTCTTCATGTGTTTGCAAACATGATAAAACATTTGCTGTTTTCAATGGATTTTTTGGGCAGTTGTTGGACAGTTGCATTCATGTGGTATGCTAAGAGGGTTTTTTTTTCTGTTAATATAAAAAAGGAATCACATGAAATGTCCACCTACATTTGCACATAGTTTTTAATGTTCGTATTTTAAATGTCCTTGTATTAACCTAAATGGAGACTGTGCCACTACATAGGATTTAATAGCCTTCTCTCTTATCACTTTGCTTTCTGCCTAGACCACCTGAATGGTCTAAGCTGTCTGATTTTTGTCTTGCTTGTTCTTAACCTTGTCTGCTATCATGAGAAGCATAGTATTTGGTTTACACTGAGCAGCTAAGCAGATGTCTCTGTGATGGCACTGTCTGCCTTTGTACTGGAAGGGAATTTCTGCTGGCTCATAGCACTTCCTGAAAGAGCTGTCTCTTTAAGGAGTTATCTCATATTTTCAGAAATTGACTGTGAAAATTCTAAGTAATGGTGTGACATGATCACACTCACTTTCCGTAGTTAATCCTTCACTAGGGGTCAGGCGCTTTCCCTGCTCAATGAGTCATTTGATTGTCATCTACCTTGCACAAAAAAACTACGAAGCCCCAAGCACTGTCTGGTAAGGATGACAGGCAGTCACAGTGCTGAGCTCTGTGCAGGAATAACTGAGTTAGAAAAAACCTGCTGGCACTGTAATAAAGCGTTTAATGGACAGACAGCCTCTTTTACCTTCCTTGGGGTAACACTAAATCCCTTTTTATTGTAGTTTGCACAGATGTTAGTGAGTTATCCATTTCTCTAATCATACTAGAAGTTGGCACATCCATCTTAAGTAAGAAGACCAGCCCACTCTGTTTTTGAGAGTCCTTTTTCTAATAAACTTGTGTCAGTTTCAGGTCAGTTTCACCAATACAAATAAAATTCAAACAAATAAAAAGTATATTGTCTCATGATGAGATGTATGTAATTATGTCCCTTAGGTCTGTTTAAATTTACAGAGGGAGTTACACTGTGTATAACCCTTACTGCGACCTAGATTTTCCTCCTGCTTTAAAAAATAAAACCACCACAATATTTAGCCAATATATTGTAGTTATGTGGTATTCTCAGATTTGGAGCTGAATGTTCTATATGATTAATTTTACTTTGCAATTATTTGTATATAAATGCATCATTGTGTTCTGCGAACAATATCTCCCCTCCTCCCTCCAATAAATCTTTGTGAATGGAATCCACTTGTTTTGTTTATTTCCTCTACAAAGTGATGCTAACTGGCTCAGTAAATGCAGAATATTTATATTTGTTTCTGTTCTTTTGCATGGTGCTAAAGCAATTGCATCCTCTTGTTGAAGACTTTATTTCCCTTCAAGTGGTTATCCCTAAATGCAACACTTTTATTAATGAAAGGAAATAAAAGCTTGTGTTTGGGGATGAGTGGGGAGAGAGAAAAACCCACAGCCTAGATCGTACACAACAAGGTGCTACATGCTTCAACTTCTAGTATGCTTACAAAGGTCAGCTAAAGTTCAGGAAAGGATAAATGATTGCTACTTTGAGGGGGTCCGTGGTAAGCCTTGTTCTTTTTTGCACTGAGTTGATGGGTTCACAGCGGTAGCTGAATTTTGATAGATTGGCAGACACTGAAAGAAAATGCTAAATCTGCCACAGGGACTCTAACTAACTTCATTTTCTGGGGGGCAAAGGGTAAAAGACAAGGGGACTGTTCAAGGGCAGGACATCGTATGACCTGGTCAATAAAGCTACCAGTGTTGTTTGTTTGGATCCTTGCCTTGTTGTACCTGGCTTCTTAACAAAAGGCCTTACCAGCAGGGTGGGCTATCAAAATAAACATTAAAGGTTCAGGGGTTGATGCTAGTCCTTTGTGTATGTAAATTTACTGCTCTCTGGGGTCTCACTGTAAATGAGAAGGCCTGTCTCTCTTGTGTTTCCTGGTAAAATACTTTTAATAAATAAATCAAAGACTATGGAACATTAACTATTTCTCACCAAAATGGAAAAGTATGCAGTTATTTTTTTAAAACAGCTCCCATAGTTGGCTATAAAAAAGAAAGCCCCTCTCTGCTTCCAAATACCCACTGCAAGTTACACTGACGATCTTGCAAAACAAAAACCTAACCTCCCAGGTTGGCTGTTGAATTTTACACTGAGCTGATGTGCTGAATGTATCTGATGTTTTATACATGCCTTGAAATAGATAAAACGATTAAGTTGAGGGCCACGTTATGGTAAGGTCAGTTTTACAATGGGGTATGTACAATTTAGGCACCTTTGACATCGGTTAGTACATGCAATTGTAAAGACTTTATTCACAAACTGGGTAACTGTGCACACAAACGCTTAATTAAGTGCATTTGTCCGTGTCATTAAGCTGGTTGCATACAGTCATGAAAACTGTATGTTTCTACTTTTTTCTTCTTTTTAATCTTAAGTTTCATTTGTGATCTCCCAACACATTCTAGAATGAATGAAAGCATTTACGCTTTAAAACAATGGGGAGTTTGAAATGTTTGCAAGGGAACTTGAAACCATGTGAAACCAGCTAATGTTTCAGATTTCATCAAGAACTCAAAACACATCAGTGATTCCCCAGGTTTGCAAACCATATGGTGAACCTGAGCCTAACGTTCAATGGCCACAGTCTGATTTATAGTTTTCCATGGCAATTGGTCAAAAACTGATTTTTCCTAGGCTACAAAGGAAACTAGACAACCTGAAGTGATTTGACTGAGAGTTGGGTTTCATCCGAAGCCACAGGTCAGAAATTCACTGGAGGTTGGTATTTCCATAGCTTTCCAAACTGTTCGACCATTTTATCAGTACACTAAAATTAAAAATGGCTTCTTTACTGGCCAAATATTATTAAAACTGTTGGCTTTGTCTCTTTCTTTATCTTCTAGGACCACTTGGGAAAGAATAGAAAAATCTTACTTTGATTCTGTGGTGGTGGTGGTTAACAAGAGCAGAGCTCGCATAACCTCCAGGAATCAGTCTCTGGACCAGCATGAGTTAATTTAGCTTTGTTTCCATTTCTGGGAACTGGACAGCACATGTTGCAGGGATTTTTTATTTTTAGGTTGGTTTTTGTTTTGTTTTTGTTTTTGGGTTTTTTTTTCCATAAGAATAAGCAGGTCCCAAAGCACTTTACCTCACCCAAAACACATCTGAGAAAACTTTCTTAAAGTACCACACCTATTTTGAGTTAAGCAACTCAAGTCAGGTCACACAAAAGGCAATATCTCTTTATTGGGATAAACGAGACCTGGAGAGGATTAGAAGGTGAGTCAGACTGCATTCTACAAGAAGGAGATAAATGACTCCACAAGGCTTGAAAATGGGTTGCTTTTCACTATTTCTTCCAAAAAGAGAGCAAGAGGATTCCTGTTTGTGGGGTGGGTTTTTTTTTTAGTTTTGGGCTTTTTTTTTTGTTTTATTTTAAAACTTTAGTGAGATGTTATATATAATATTGAAGCCAAACACCATACCTAGATGAA
Source organism: Phalacrocorax carbo (assembly GCF_963921805.1). Classification (NCBI taxonomy): domain Eukaryota; kingdom Metazoa; phylum Chordata; class Aves; order Suliformes; family Phalacrocoracidae; genus Phalacrocorax; species Phalacrocorax carbo. The sequence goes on along the minus strand of NC_087520.1, from coordinate 33,202,526 downwards.
ACAGGAAAAATGACTTGCTCAGCTGTACATCCTTTTATGCTGCAGGTTCAATTCCTGCTCAAGCTAGTGATTTTAATGAATTTTAGATGGAAATTTTAAATAAATGATATAGGGGGAATTTCAGAAGTTATTGTAATTTGACATATTTTGGTTTATTCTACTTTAAAATTCAGAAACTGGGATGGAGTTGAATTGAACAAGCCATTTGTACAGCCAGTTCAGCTGCTGTATTTACTGATGTTGTTGATGTGTTTTTCTGTTTTCTGTACTGTTGTAATGAGCTATGATCTCCTATCTCAGTTTTAATTTTTTGATCAAGAGGGCACATCAAGATTGCCATATTTAATTAAAACATCTTGTGGATAGGATATAAGCCCTGTCATGTGCAATGTAATCAGATGTTATAGTCTTCCATCATTATAAAATCAGCCTTCTTTAGTGAAAAGTACAATAAATAAATGATAGGTAGCACTCTGGATTCATCAAAGGCAATGGGTAGTTTTGTCCAGCTGAGCTCTTCACACTGTTGTAACTTACGGTGTGGTCTTGAAAGATTGCTGGTTTGCAGTACCCTGGAATGCATTTTCATGTCTGTTTCTCCCCCAAATAAGAGCATCTTTCTTATTATAAATACATCAGTGGTTAATTATATGTCTTTGGGGTAGTGTGCGTAGTCTTCCTCCAGGCAGGTGTGAGGAAGGTCTGCCTGAATTGTGAGCTGACTAAGAACAATATGCATGTGAGCCGTGTTGAGTTCAGGTTAAGGTATCTTGTTCAGGATCATTGCTTCACCTGCCTCCATCGTGCAGCCTCTAGGCAAGAAGGAGTGCATGGGAGCTGACTGGGGCTTGCAAAATACCATGCAGACCTGTCTTCAAAGAAGTGGTCAAGCCTCTAAATCATCAACAATTCAGTTATCGCTGTAAGGACAAATATTGCTATTGGAGCAATGCAGGGATGGTTGTGACCTTCAAAGCCTGCTGGAGAAAGTATTTCTGTAAGTGATCAACAGTTAGGGCCCAAGAATATAGGTACTTCTGTGTCTTAAGATGAACCATAGAGTCATGCAAGAGGAGCAAGCAGGTTGCAGACCCCACAGTGTATACACAAAACTACAGAGCTGCTGGCATCTTCTCCTCAAGATGTTCTCAGTGGTACTGAATCTCTTTTTCCTCATGTTCTCCACTTTCGCTCATCCTGAGATTTTCCTTCAAATTACTTTTCTCTGGAAAGAGAAAAGGAGCTGCTGCTTGATAGCATGGCATTCTTAGTTTATTTGGCTTATCTTTAAGCTATCATTCCAGTTTCAGCAGCTTGCAATAAACATCACTTGCAAAACAGTGATTTTTTCTTACCCTTAGAATTTTATAGACAGTCACAAGGCACTGAGCTTGATATTGCTAAAAGCAACAGTGGTTTTCGTACAAAGAAACAGATGTTTGGCTCCAGAACGTGGGCACCACATTCTAACAACAGTACTTCCCTAAACACAGGTCCAAAGGTGAGGGTGTCTCTCCTTGCTTCCAGTGTACTAATAGACAAGCATATGCTGAGGTAGTCACATTTTCTGTCTCTATTATACCCAGAGTATTTGTTCATTCCAAGAAGATTCAATACTGAATTATGTGACTCTGGTAAGCTTGACAAAAAGAAAGGTCTTGTGTTTGCTGGGAAGAACAAATATACTGGCTCTCATAGCAATATGAATCCAGCAGGAGAAAAAGGCGTAATTAATTACATTTGAGCCAGTTCAGAGGCAGGAATGTAATGTCTCCCACATTTCCATCATTACTCTGTAACCACTCAGAACTTGAGAGGACTTCCAAAGAGCACCCTCAGGGATGTGGGAGTCCAAAATGTGGGTGTCAGTAATGCATGCTTAAGTCAAATAAGTAGCTTGGCCCTGACCTCGCTTTCAGTTGGCCTTGCTTAGAAACAAAACTCCTGCAAAACAGGAAAATTCTTGCAAATGGGAATAATCTTTAGAATCTGAAGCTTCCTGCTACCTCAGCTGCTATTTTACAGGTGTAAGACTTTACATCTGCCTTGACTTTTTTTTTCTTTATTTCTTATTTTGTATTTGAAAGGAGGGACGTTTCTTTGAAAATGGAGACCCTTTGTAGTTTTTCATAGTGTAGAACACTATGAAATCTTCAACTGGTCTTGAATCTATCTTTTAAAATGTGATCTTAACGGAGAGAAAGAACAAGGGTTGGGCCAATGGATGAGGCTGCCATCAAACAGTAAATCAAAGGGTCAGCTGAAAATAGATATGGCAAAATGTTGCTGAGTTCTAATTCTCTGTGTGACAGACATTTTTGAGAGTTTTGAATAATAACTGAGGAAAACCTCCATATTCCCAACCAGGAAATCTAGTCTAAAACTGCTGACTATTTGTGTGCCTAGGCTTGTCCATTGCAATGAGAGCAAAATGTGCAAAATGTTCAAAATACAGCATTGAAACAGATTAACTGTTTGCTCAGTCTGAATCATTATTTCATTATTGCTTACTTAATAGGTGGTTCTTTTGAATAATTTTATATTTAAATCCATTACAATTATAATTTCCTTGGGTACTCACAATCTTTGAGTCAAACTGCTATCCCTTTTGATTGTTCTATTACAAACACTAGAAACATCTTCCTTACAAAAGGCTCTTGACTACATTTGATCTAGATTGAGTTTAGGATATTGATGGTCTCAAGACATTCAAATGCATTCAGAAGTTGGTGTTCAAGTAGGCTTTGAGCATCATTTTCCAGCTCATCACAAGCTGTATTTTTATTCTCTGCCCAAATTATTTCCTGTAATTCAACAGAGGCCTTTGTAGAAGGTTTGGAAATAGCTTAGGCAATATTGAGGTCCATTGTTTGAGGACTCTGACCTCAGTTTTTAACCTAGTGGGCCCACTGCTATCTATCACTAGAAAATTCTGTTCTCCCAAACAGAAAAAAAATTAAGGCTGAGAATTCCTTCCCTGCATTACTGCCAGAGGAGAGACTTCTGTAGCAAATTGACTTGTATCCACAAAAGCAGTGTGGCAAGATACCATATGTGGTAATTGTATGCACTGTTCAAAATATTTTAAATGAACTTGTTCTTACAAAGGAATAAGTTATGAAGTTAACTTTTACGTGTGTGTGAATAATTAAACTATTGTCACTACTCTAAATTATCATCTATTGTTAACTTACATCATTAAATCTTGCTTCTTTGCTAAAGAATAATGAAAAATACACTTAATTAACAGTTATTGCAAGCTTGAGGCCATTGATGACACAGTTCTCAGACTGAATTTCACAAGTATGTTTGTACTTGACTTGAAATTGCTACTTTATTCTAAAGCCCTGCACAGTGATGTAGGCATAACAAATTTTGTATCACAAGAACGAACTCCCTTAGTAAATTATGTCACTGTTGGTTAAGATTAGGTTGCTACAAGCAAACAACTTGAGTGTTAATTTTTTTCTTCCTAGTGCAGAGGGTGGAGTTATGGTTTGAGCCTGCTGTTTTAGTTGCTTTTAGCAAATTTATGAAAGGCTTTTGCTGCATGCCAAATCTGACAAAACCCCACCCCCTTTGCCTCGCAGCTTCACTGTGCCAATCTATCAGAAGATTTCGGGGGGCTCTGCAACAGTTCCCTGAGGAAAGTGACTCTGCTTAATTTCCTTGTTGTTTCGATTACAGAGGTGATAGGGTTTTTTTCTTTGGATATTGTTAAAGGGGCTTGCCAGCACTGTAAAGAATGTGCTGCATTCTTCAGATGAAATAAGGCCAATCAGTGGAATAATGAGGAAAGTAATATCTCCCTAGAGAGTCTGATTGGGTTTTCATCAAATCAGCCAACCTTTTCCAGTCATTTACACCAACGTTCACTCCATGCAGGGTGTTATGCTGTCTCAGATTCTTTCCTCCTTTTAAATCCCTTGTGATTATTACTGATAACTAAATAATTGGGATGAGGCAAATTTATGTATATTGTATATGTTCTCCTTTTTAAAATTAATTATTTTGCTCTTAGTTTTTCCCTTATATTTTAAATGACTCTCCTACCCTGGAAGCCATTCCAAAGAAGACAGGGATGTGCAGGAGCTGGAAGATTTATTCCTTTGTAACGCTGATTGTCCTTTTATTTTTAATATGTGGGGTAGTCTCCCCTGAATGGAAGGTTACCTACTGCTAAGTCTACAATCCCATGACAAGATGCCCAATTCTTGTTGTTAATTAGAGCTTGACACATTTATTTTTATTTATTCATTAATTTGCCTTTCCAAAATAAACCTCTAAAATGAGCCATTTAATTTATTGGGGACCGAGGAGAACAATAGTTACCATGGTCTTCCCCTATTTCATGTTCTTTTCTCTGTCAAGAACACAGCACTAAATGCAACATCTAACTACTGAAACAGAAACACACACTCTTTCTCTTTCACTCACACAGAATTCAAACTAAGAAAATGGTCATTTCAGGTTTGCACAGAGCTTATGAAGGTGGTTTCTCGCCGTACCCTTGTACATCAATAATCTCTTTCGAAAAATATAAGGATTACAGTATTGGGCCAGATCCTCCCATAGTGTGAACGAGCTTGGTCCTACTGATGCCAGTAGCTGTGCTGACTTAGTTTTTTGAGCATTTCACCCACATAAGTCCCTTCAGGTACACAGAAACGCATGCAAATTATTGGCTCACCAGGACTACTGTTCATACATCACTAACTAGCCCTTTCCTATGAATGACCGTTGGGTCATTGAATGAGAAATAAGCAGGAGCACAAAAGATGCAGGATACTGCAGAGCTGTGCTATTTAAATGCATTTGTAGACTAAATGTTGCAGTAGCCTATGGCTGGCAGCTACATACATGGCTATGCAGTACCTAAAATAGGGGGATTTTTGGTTTCCTTCTGTGCTGGCTAGTGCTCTGTTCTGAAGCACAGGCTAAAAGAAAGCTGGTATCCTGTCCAAGTTATCTTCCTTCTATGGCTGGCAGATTCAGAGACAGTGTAGCTTCGTTGTACACAAACACATTTATAGCACCTTTGACAAGCTCCTGGACCACATCAGGCATGATCTGATTACATCACTAAAATTAATGTGGTCTTTGGATTTTTTACACAGCAATCTGGGAGGCATTTATTTCCTGCAGTTGTTGGGGGGGACATGTTTAGCATGTGAAAGTTTTCAAAATTAACTGAGTTCCATTCACACCAGTCCTCCCACACTGCTCAGCAAATGATTCAAAGCCTTCAGTGTGATTTCATCTGTGCAGACTCTAATCCACTTACTTAATGAAATACATAATTAACATATTATAATTGCAGTAAAGATGGTTTTGACAGAAATCATTTCCCGTATCTAATACCGTGGTAATTTAATCTGTTCCCCACTCCCTAACACGACCCTCCGTGATTAAGTTTCATAAGAATTTTTTTGATTGATTGATTCATCTGACGTGCCTGGGCCCTGCTAAAGGAGTGTCTGTCAGTTTACAGAGCCACGTGATGTTGTGGCAGATGGTTGTGGAGAGGCTCTTTGCGCTGTCTCCCTGTGTGGTCGTCGTCTTTTTTTTTTTTCTTCCTTCTTTTTCCCCTAAATGCCCTGATAATCCAAATCAGCAACCCTGATCCAATAAATTGCTACATGGTTTTATATGCTGTCTTTTAGTTGTGTGTATAGTTATTAAACTGGGGAAGGCAGGATGTGTTAAACTAGGAGGTCTAAATCCTAATGCTGTCATTCACTTCCACAATAAAACAACCCACACAGATACTTTTTATTTTATTTTTCTTTCTGTTTGTTTTCAACACAATCTCTCTTGTCTGTCATTCACTCTCAGGCAGTTACTTGAGTTAAAAGGGCCAGCAAGCCAAGTTATACAGACCTTCTCAGCTAAATATCACTTGTTACCTGCAGGAATATATGGGGAACATAATCAACCACTGGCTTTTCAAGTCAGACTCAAACAGCTGCTCTTTTGATATGGGTCATGACTCATGAGATAATATCCAGCAAAAGGTCTATGGCAAATGATTACTTCCTTTTCATAGACTGAAACCCTATAATTTTTTTAATGCTATCAATCTCCAGGAAACTGTGTCCTAGTCACACTGTGAAAAAAAAAATCCCAAAGTGGAGGGATGCTGGCTGTCTTCCACTGAGACAAACCAAACCATTTGGCAACATAAAGCATCTTCCTCTCACCTTCATTCCTGCCCCTTACACCACTCTGTGCTCCAATATACATTCTTCCATCTCTGGTTTGGTTTTTTTTATGGTAGGGGGTCAACCAATACTTCTCATTCCTGTCCTGCATTTTCTGCTCTGCAAATGGCTTGCATGCAGCTAGCCAGTTCGCTGGCAGCTCCGGTGAAAAGCAAGTAACTGTGTGTGGGACAGGTGACAGAAGGACAAAGACTTGCCACTGTCAAGGCAACCAGTCATTGTCAGAGCTGAGATTAGAGCTGCTTACTCTAATTAGAAGCTCTACTTGCTAAAACAGACCATCCTGTTGCAGGTTTAGGCATTGGTGCCTACAAATGTTGTTATCCACAGCTAGGAGATTCCCTGACACCCTGAGCAGGGGCAGTGGCAACATTTGCTCTTTGCGGCTTGCTTTTGTTTGCAAAATGGCCTGCACAATAAGGTAATTCCATACATGAGAGAGCATGGGGCTTTAGCATGGGTGTTTGGGCCTCCTCCTGGAGCTAGGAAGGAGGGGGACAGACAGGTTGATTTGTGTGATCTGATTTGCCCTGAGACAAGGTGGGCATGGATTTTTCAGGGTTTCTATTTTGGAAGATGGCAGATTAGGGGTGTTTAAACCCTTTTAAGTCCCTCAATTTTCCAGACTTTTAAAAGTCTGTCTCATGATGTAAGACAGCACCACAGTGATATAATGGTAGCAGAAGCTCAAGCCTCTCTTCATAGTACAAAATGCACCAGCACTGCCATCCAAGCAGTGGGGCAATCCCTAGGGTCACATTTTGCTTTGCAGTTGTATCAGTTTGCGACACTGGTTGGTGCCAGGCAGTATGGCACTAGGAGCAGTATTGCAGGCCAATTCCCAGTCTAGTAGTGTGTGGGCTACTGACATTAGTGGTTTATGGCTTATAAGAACTGAGGTATACTGCAGGTACAGAGACCATGATCAGCTTCTGCGTGCTGTCATGCCCCAGCTGCTGGGAATGTTTTGAGTAGCAGTCCCTTGGCTCTGTTGGTCAAAAGGTGGATGAAGGTGGGGAAGTTGTGAACAGTGAGCAAATCTTTGCTTCCTGTCAGCCTGAGTCTTAATTTTTTCCTTTCCCATAACTGCAAATAGTCTCAAAGTGTCTGATAGGCAATGGTACTTATGTGTCACAGGGCAGAGACCTTGGTCTTAAAAAAATTGCTGGACACAGTTGCAAATCGCAGTATTCATTCTGTTTTACACCCGGAATGTCCAAGTGGGTGTATTCACTGACAGGGAGGGTAGAGACAGTAGAAAATAACAGAAGATAATTTACTGCCTGTCTTTGCCTTGTTTTATTATTGCACTTGATAATAAATCAAAGGTGACTCAGGTTCCAGCTGCTGTAATGGTTGTAATGCACCAAAGGGATTGGAGGTAGAGCTGACCCACCTGTCCCACTGCCCCATGTCCTTCTGAACATTAGATCTTGGGCAAGTGCTTCTGACAGAAGCCTCCATTCATGAAAGGCTCAGTCTTTTTCCTAGTACGAGGACACACGAATCATTTTTGATGATGTGAAGCTGCATTTAATTGCATCGTCTTTCATCAACAAAGGTTTGTGGGCTTTTTTTGTTAGATGATGCAAAAATCAGCATATTTATTCATTTCAGCAGTGTTTTTAATACTAACGGGGGTTTAGGTGCCTAATTTCTGTTGATGAGCTGATGCTCATGGTTATGGTTTATTTGCATACCAGTTCTCACTGACTTATATACTACTGGTGTGTTTGCATAAAAACTTATGCCAAGATTATCCTATAGTAGGCTAAGGCTTTCTGTGGTACATCAAAATCTGCCTTCCCTCCTAGTGACAGATTGTAAGTGCACTGATCAACAAAAGCTCTGCTTTTCCCATTGAATTGTGAAACACTTACCTGGGAACAAGTTGAGCACAGAATGTGAGACAAACTAGGAGACATTTATGTAAAAGGAGGAGGAAAGAGATTTTGAAAAAAAATCAATCCAAATCATCAGTTTATTAACACACTGGCTTAAAACCATGAGTGTGGACAATATACCCACCCACCTCAAACCATAGTCAAACCGATACTGAGTTCAAGGAGGCCATGCAAAATGATGCGCACCAGCTCCTACATCTGAGTCAGTGAACTCATTGAACTTGACTGAAATTCCTGTCAGAGCATTTTCTTTTTCCTATGAGTGTGAAGGGAGGGGGAGGCTCCTTTGTGAGTGGCAAGTGTACATGAACACCACCACATCAACTGCCAATATGTTATGAGGCCTTGGTAACAATCTGGAGTCTCTGGGGAGCTCTGCTGCAGTTCAAGTGAGTATCAGACAGAGAGAAAACAATTTCTGGTGCCAATAATGCAGCACAGATGAAAAATGTTTTAATATTTGAAGCTGCTTTATGGCAGAAGCAATGACAGTGATGGAGTCAATGTCAGCTTTTTTCCTTTAAATGTCATCTTTCGTCTATGAGTTTTTTCTGCTCTGGAGGCATACAAGCCTGATGCTGACTGTTTGCAACCATTGATCATTGATTTTATTCTAAATGGAAAGCTTGCCAGAAGACTAGAAATTCTGGAATTTATTAGGATTTCTTTAAGAGGCACTTTAGCTCAACAGTTCTCATTACTGTCTTTACAATGTTACTTATTTTTCTTTTTATGTCATATGATTTGTAAAGGGTTAGTACTCAGAGAACAATATACGATTAAACCATTGTGCATGCTGGAGTTGCAAGCTTAGAGGGGAAAAAAGGATTCTAAGGAGGGCTAAGCACATATTCAAGTGTTAAACAACAGCTAATGTCTCTTCACAACCAAAAGCTCTATTTTGAAATCTGTGGACATGATTTTTATTAAACAACAGTTTTGATTAAATAAAGTCACTCTTAAATTAATAACTCTTAAATACATATATAAAATGGCTAAACCATCTTTATATTCTGACATTTAGTGCATAAACAACGTACTGTATGTACCAAATGTCAGAATATAATGAAAGTTTGTCCCATTAAACTAATACTACTGATGGACAAAAATGTCTTGGACTCTAATAGCTCTTCAATATATTTATTTACAGTGGCATTATTCTCAACATGCCAACTACAAGTTGTTTAAGGCTTTATTACACAATAACATTTTACATATTTGTGTGCTTATGTATAAGTGATTATTTTTCATTTGGTTAAAAAGAATCCATTTACAATTATACGGTAGGCTAAATGTTTTCAGTTTGTGATATGTTTCCATTGGCACAAGACTAGTTCAAACAGGTATGTTAGCTCTTGGCTGACATGCCTGACATTCAAGCTTTATTATGGAGTAGTGTACCCAGGGAATGCGCATTATAGTGAGTATCAGCCTTGGCCTGCTAAAGGCATCATTCAGCCTAGTTGATTATAGAATTTAGTCTAGAGTTTGTGTCTGAAGATCCATCTACTGAACTCATGCTGTTTATTTGTTTAGTCACAAATATGTTGCAGACCAGACAAAGGGAAAATCATAGTGGAAAACAGACTGGTTGAATAGCAATGACTAGAGAAAAACAAAATCTTGCAGGGTAAAGAGCCAGTAGTAAAGTTTATTGCCACTGTTTAGATAAAACTAATTCTGGCAAACTCTTTAATAAACCATCAAGTGCAGCACTTGAAATGTAAAAGAAAACTTTCCAGAAAATAAAATTACCATCTGCACTATTACCTTAGATAGATACTGTAAATAGAATTTCTGGTGTAGTGGGGTCCATTGTTCCCCATTGATCAAGTTGCTTTTAGTGTTTATAGTAGTGAACTGTCCTGATCTGCAACACCACATATAATACAGCAGTTGTACAGTAACTGGGGTAGAGGAACAGCAGAATAATGTCTGCTTGCCTTAGCACTGTCTATTCTGCACAAGCCATATCCCCACATACTCATTGTCATACTTGTTAACAGGTGTGTTTCTGTGTCTGCAGCAGTGAAGCTCAGGTAATAAAAATGGCATATTTTCTCTTTCTTGTTGGATAACCTATGTTTACTTCTGCATAGATTGCCACCAAAAGGGTTCGTTTAGAGTTGTTCTATACCCAATGATCTGTTACTTCTGGCAAGGTTTTAAACATTCTCTGATGAGATCGGAGACTTGGGCTAAGTGCAGTAACTGGGAAATACTGATTACTATCCAGCAGCCATTTCTTGAGAGTACCATTTAAAAGTGTCTTCTACTTGGAATATCTATAACCATAAAGTGCAAGAGCATTTGCATGAACCATTTGTACACTTTTGGGAAGTGAATCTTCAGAGATGCTCCAACAAGCACCCTTACAGATTAAAATCCTAATGAACATTTGCAAAATAACCATGAATTTGCCCTAATAGGAACAGCTGGAAGCTCATCTGACAGTTTTTGTATCTGTTCGTGAACCAGGGAATCCTAAAAAAATATTTAAATATGAAGTGTTGACAGTGTCTTATGCTCCCATGGCATAGAGATCCTCCTTATCATCATTAATTTGTGTTGCAGCAGAATCTAGAGGCTACAGTGGATTTAAGGATCCCGTTGTGCTGCACATATAGATTACAAGAACATATAGATTAGGAATTTAGTTTCAAAAGAATGAGATAGCACAGGCAGAAATGGGAAGTGAATATGATATGTGCTATTGATACCCAAGCTCATATGATTCGGGGTGGAACTGAGATTTACTGAGTTTTAGTTTAGTGTCTTCCTTAGCAGATTGCTTCATAACCTTCAAGAACCCCATATTTTTCTGCATAGCATTTACTGTTACAGGCTTCTGCTTGGGCAAATTATTCGTTATTTACAGGTCTCTCCTTCCATCAGGAAGTGACTGGCAAAGGAAGCCCCTCAAAACTGATCTTTAAATAAAATTAAGTCAAAGTAATCCACAAAGAAAAAATTAGGTTTTTATTGCTTGGTTTGGAAAAGGATTTTAAGGAAAAGCAGACCTAGCTTTTCCACCTCTAAGTGGGTTGCTGCTAAGTGGCAGCAGAGGACCACAGAGGCAGTGGTGAGTGTGTTGAGAACAGTGATATTAAAAAGAAAGGAATTTTGGGGGGGAATCCTGAAATTTTCTAGACAAAATAATTTCAGATTAAAATATTGAGCAGTCCAGTAATGATGTTACTCCTTTACACTGGGAATCAGTGACTTTAGCATTCCTGTGCTCAGCAGTCTACAATGCTCTGAATTTATCCATCTTTCTTTACAAATATTCAGCTAACATCAGTGAAAGGAGTCACTGCCTTGCAAGAAACCTCCTACTGCTAATCCATATTCGGAGAACCCCTGAGGGAGCTATCAAGACACTTCTGAGAGTAAATTACCCACCTAGGAAAGGATTAAGAGGATCCTGGCCTGGCTCAAGATCCCCAGCTAGATCAACACGTGTCAGTGTTTGACAAAGGTTTATGCTGATAGTATATTCAATGTGCTGATGCTCCCAGGACCATTCCTTAGAGACCTCTGAGTTGAGAGACTGAAATGCAGAGGCTTGATTTTGGAGTTGGGGAAAGCAACAGTCACTGGTGACTTCCAGTAGGGTAGCATCAAGTCCCCAATACCCTTTTGAGTGACAACATTATCAGAAATAGAGGGCAGTGGTTAAGGGTACCCTGTGGTGCTTTACACTGCCATGACTTCTGCAGTTTCTGATCTGACAAGAGAAGGGTTGAAGCTGCAAGGCAGCCTCCTTGCTCCTCCAGTGAAGCAAGTATAAGCTGCAATAGCTGACCTCAGCTCAGCTAGGCTGCCTCAGGGTATGGGGACACATTTGCTCCATGGGGTCAGTCAGAATGCTGGTACTATGCCCCACATCATCCTTCTCATTTTCCAGATGACAGAGGGATGGGGGAGTCACCCAGCATTTCACTCCTGATGGCACCAGGCTGGGACACAGCTGTCACAGTCTGCACCTATGTGACTAAAGAGAAAAGTTCAGCTGCCAAGATGTTCAATCTAGAACTCCTCATAAAAAAAGAGGAGCTATTAGACGATATATCTTTAATAAATGGCCTATGTACTATGACATAATTTAATTTAGTGCTCAGAATGTATTATGGCCGCCATAACAGTTTTACATTTATAGATTTCATAGTTTTGCTTCTATAAAACAACTACAAGCTGTACCCCTTCCAGCTAATTATAATAAAATGCTTCCATTCACATTTAAAATGTAAACTAAAGGTAGAGGCAGGTGAATGCTGACTCAGATTTATAGTTTCACAGGCTGCTGATATCACCTAGTTTTAGCATCCCCTGCCTTCTGGGGTCAGGTCCTGGGGGAGACCTGCCAGGTGGGAACCATGCCCATTGCTAGGAGATCCTAAGGTTACTGCTGAGGGACCGTGTTTGTGGGGATGGTTGAAAGGATATTGATAAAATGAAAGAAGTTGAGAGCAGATACTCATTTAGACTGACCTGGAAAAAAAAGAGACAAGACCCAAGGACTCATTGGAAAGAGGAGAGGAAATCAGCTGTAAGAGATGAGGATTGAGTGAGCAGGATGCAGGGGAATGAAGCTTTGGAACTTAGATGACAGGTTCAAAAAGCATGTGTGTATCTGAGGAAATACAAAACAAGGTGAGAGAACAACAGATGTGTTACAATGGGATTAATTTTCCTATCACGGTGTAATGCATTTATTCAAGAGCTGTTTGTGTACAGAAGACCTGCTAAAAGCAATGCTTTTTAAATTTTTTTTAATGAAAACATAAAGTCAAAGATCCCCAATGACTGTGGAACAAGTTAACAAAATCCTTTCTTATTTCAAAATCCCCAAACATAAAATAACCTTGTATCAAGAAAAGCAATAATTTCCCAGTTAACAAAAATAAAACATGATACTTAATGGATTTTCTCTGTTTATTAATTAACAAATAGATTTCCCATGTCTGCACAAATCAGTTAAAAATGAGCTACCATCTACCTTTGATACCCTATTTGTATAAGCTTTCCCCAACCTGTTTATAAACTCAGCATGCAAGAGTCTCTAAGAAGGAGAGGCCAACAGCAAGGACTTTTGCTCCTGTGGAAATCCTTACTCTGGAACCCACGTTCTTAATGACTACACTAGTGAGGAGTCATTCCTGATTTTTAGTCATGCCCAAGTGCAACAAATGTAAATGTTTTTTGAGCTAGTGGTCCTTCTTGAGCTCAAATTGGTTTTGGGTAGCAGCTTGGTCAAATATTTTTTTTGATCCCTTCCTAAATTTTCTGATTTTGTAAGGGTCTCTTTTTTGAGGAGAAAAAAGTGCTACATTTACACGGATCAGAGGTGACCAGTGTTTGCAACAGCAAACACTGCTGCCACCACAATTCCAACGAGGCAAATGTACATGCGACTTTCTATTTGCATATACAATAAAAATATGTCTGATTCCCCATCCATGTGGCAGCTCAAGTATATTTGACAACCCAGTTTTTGACGCTTTACAATGTGGCCCCAGTTCTAACAACCTTCTTCTGCAGACGCTGTTTTTGTATGTTTTAATCATGAATCATTCCTTATCTATTAACCAATCATATGTGCTAACTGGATTGCTTGTGAAGACCTCTTATTGTAATTAGCATGCTTCAGATGAAGAGTAAACAAATATTATAACAAACTACTATGACATAAGTTGATTTTCTGTTACTCAATCACTACCATTGTGGATACAGCAAATTTTGAATTAAACATCTCTCCAAGATGTAGTGACCTCAGTCAAGAACATTTTGGTTAAACTAAGGGATTGAAACTTTTATTTTTGACAGAGAATGAATAAATGAGCAAAAGGTGAATCTGGTTCAATGAAAAACTTGATCCAGAGAAACAGCCTGGGAAATAATTAAAATTGTGTTGACCAACTGTGCTTAAAAGGAAAAGTAAATATTTTGTCAAGAGATGCTAAAACATAAAGCACTACACTGAATTCAAAGTATTGTTATGGGAAGATAAGCATTTGTCTACGTAGCAATAGCCCTCTGATGAGGAGGTCATGTATTCCACCAGCACCAGACCTCTGTTCTGTCATCCTTGTGTTTGAGTTGGCATATGTGAATGTTGGGGTATTTCATGAACTATATTAGCAATGTTTTGGGAGGTCTAGATATACGGGGGGATCTGGCTGATATGGCTGGCGCACTGAGTTTGTGGGCTGCAGTTTGATGGGTCTCCTACTAGTTACTCATCCACAATTACTGAAGCTACAATATTTACTATCACCTTTTGTTTTATTGGCAGAATAATAGAACTGGACATCAATCCAGAGCAACAGATTTTATACACATAAAACTGTATGACTAACATACTCAGATCAACCAAATAACATCTGTCTGTCTCCTTTATTTTAAGTTTATACCATGTTTTGAAACACATGCACATGCACACACACATGTATCTCTGGAGATTTAATCAGTCAAATTACCTGTGAAGTAGATTTTGTGTAGAGAATATATTATGAGCTACCAAGAAATAGAAGTTTACTGAAAATATCTATCTGACATTTGTAAAAAAATGTCAAGGTTGAAGTGACTCAAGGATCCAATCTGCAGAAGCTCACTCATACACTAGACAATATCATTTTCATATTCTTTAAACCACTGCACGCAAATCTCCTAATCTTAATAGTACTCTGGAGAGTGTGGAATGGCCAAAACATGAAACAGAATAAACCAAATACACAGAAAACTGTTGCATTTGCATTGGAAAACATTGGCTTTGGTTTGAAAATAATGGAATGACAGTTTGTCCTCTAAACAGCATCCAACCTCCTTAACCTTTAAGTGTCATCTACCTAGACATCCCTCAATGCTTGTTTTTACAGATGAAAACAGAGCCCATAGGACTTACAATAGATCAGATTACTGGGCTCCATTAACAGCTGGGCTTGTTCCTAAAATAGTAGATCAAAAAACCCAAACCAAATAAAAGAGGCCTGATTTAGAAATGGATTTATTTGGCTACACAGGATAGAGGAAGGGAGAGGAAAAAAAGAGCATAACCTTGGGGAAGGAACAGAAGGCTAACAAAGATGGGCACTTCCCTGAAGCGTGCTGTGGAAATCTTTCCTCAGTTTTGTCCTGGTGTCAGTAAAGAAAATGCAAAACAGGAGAAAGTTCTTCCAAACTCCATTCATGTTCATCTTAGCTCTGTATAGATCAGCAGTTAGACCTCCTGCAGCATATGTGAGAACTTGCATATCTCCTTGTCTTTTCCTGGCCTGCCTCCTTTTCCTCCAGGAAAGCAGCCGGCTATGTGATGATTCCGTGTGGACATCCACCTTTCAGATTTAATGCAGCATAAGAGCAGAATTCGTAATTTTTCCTCAGTTTAGTGAGAGCAAACTTTTTTTTCTGGTTCTCCTTACTACAACTCCACTTACAGGCCAGATCTAATTTCTGATACTTATTGTCTCAACCTCTTTTAAGGCCAAGATTTTCTTTCTAGTCCTTGCAGCTAAACCTCTTTGCCGGGCCATCACAGTTTCATGTCACAAGTACTGCAAGCTCCTCTGTAGCCCGTTAACCCTCTTCACCCTCCAAGAAATCAAATGACACAAAAAGGAAGGTCTAAAGAGGGGTTTCAAGATGTCATGTCAGAAGAAGTGGCAGTTTTAGTGAGTAAAATGGCAATATAGAGAAAGGAGGGGTTTTTCTTAGGGTATTTGTCCAGGTTCATTGAAATGGTTGGTGTTGCCCATTGAAATTTTTTTTAATCTTCATGGTGGGAAGATGTCTTTTTCTCTTGACAAGATTTGTGAACATGAATGAAAAATTTGACTTTTTCTCCCAGAACTGGTTTCACTGGCTTTGCCTTCCCTTCTCATAGGATGGAGGGCAAAATATAGCAGGAAACAGAGACAATAATATTAAGTGTGCAAAGGAAAAAATGCTATAAATATTTTGGTTGAAACAGCAGAGACATTAAAGATAAAAGTTAAATGAAAAGAAAGGCAGTCAGATGGTTATTATATGTTGCTATAAAATTCAAGAGCTGTTAGAAAAGGTAGATCAGGATTTGCTTTTAAAAAAATGACAAGCCTGTAAGAAAGCAATATTTTTGATTGATGGAGATTTTAATTTCTCTGATATTTATTGGAATGACAGCTATTAGGAATTGAAGCAGTGATAAGGGATTCTCTGAAGCTTGAGGGTATTTGGATAAACACCTCAAATTTGAATGCCTATCAGAAGCTTATTAAAATTATTAAAACCTTGAATTTTTCATTTGGGCTAAAAGTCTTTGAAAAGAGGTTTGATTGGAGAATTTCTTATGAAATTATATAGATTCTATTAGTGATTACTTTTTCCTTCTCTCTTTTTGTGAAGTATGTGCAAGCTGGAATAAGCAGGAATTGCTGATGTGTATACATGCTTAGATTATAGTGTTAAGGACAAAATTAATGTGGGTAAAACATGTTCCAGAAAATGGGAAGCCTTAGAATTAACAAAAGGTGTTACCTCCCCTAGCAATTCAGGTTTTATTTTTAAGAGATCTAATCTGCACATGTGCTATTTTCCATCTATGGCAACTCTAGTTTTTAGAAAGTTAATTACTTCCTTTGGATATGTAATTGGAAAATGTAGTCCTGAATTATTAACAGTTCTGTTCTGGATTACTGACTTTTCTGTGGTCCAGAATGATCTTCAGAAGGTTGAGCATGTGCAAGCTGAACCAAAGAAAGGAAGAGGCTATCATTGTTTCAGACACTCGGGCATGTGAAAGCTCCAAGTGTGGTTGTCACATCACAGCTTTCCTCATCTATGTGTCTTTCATTACCCTACTGAGATGAAACATGAATGGCAAAGTTAATAAGATGCCTATTCATCATCTCTCATGCATATTTTCCCTTTTTTAATGTTTTATTTGGTCATTTCCACATTAAAAACAAGAGGGTAGAACTCTAGTACTATTTAACTTTGTGACACTGGTCATTTGAAGGTAGGATTTTCCTTTCTTTCTTTCCCCCTGCAAATGTCATCCCAGTTACATGATAGTCATGACCATTCATTACCATTAGCTAAACCCGTTCCCTGGGAGATGTGCTAATAAAATGTCTAAACTGTACATTGATTAAGTGCATATGTTATGTACTGATGGTTGGATATAAAGCCTAAGCAAAGGTATGTTTGGCAAGAAACATTTGTAATGGGTACTTTGAATTAGTGGGGTGATATAAAAAATTGAATTGATGTTTCCAAGAGTATTGGAAAAGAATGATGTGAGAAAGCTGTCACTATTTCAGGAATGGCTCAGTCTAGGATGATCAGATCAGGTCACAAACGAAATGTAACTATGCAACAGTAGCACTGTCCTGCTATATGGAACAGAGTTTACACGGCTAAGGATTTTCGAGTAAATGTGGTGAAATGGTAGGGAGTGGATCCTTCCAATATATGTATGTTTTTTGAATCAATGATGCCATAAACTGTTACAGAAAAAAATACTTAAGAATCAAGGAAGTAGTACAGGCAACTGTTGCATGAGTTTTGGAAAGAAATGGAGAGCGAGGGGAGATTTTGGCAGGACGAAAGTGATGCCCTGTATTTTAGGTGTAGATAGAAACATAATAGAGTTAGCTGAGAGGTACTGAGAAGAGAAGAGTTAGGCTGAAAAAGTAATCATTGACAAAAAGGAAGACTCAGTCCAGAGAGTTTCAAATACATATCTACTTTGGAGACATTATTTGCAACATGCTTCAATTCTTTCACATGTGGTTTTCTCTTTGTCAGTTTTTATCCAGTCAGCTCTCTTCTCTGCTGTACCCCTTTACAATTTCTTTCTAACTTTTCCTCCTTCCCAATCTTTTCCTCTTCCATTTAGTCCCTCACTGTGGGACTCAATTAATAAATGCCTGCAGTGAAATGCTTCTGAAATGCTGCACTAGAAGAAGGGCAGAGTACATTTACGAAATACTTGCAACAGCTTTCCACTCTTTGTGGTACAGAGCGATTTTCCTCAATGTATTGCATACATATTATACTGTTTCGGTCTCTGGGTATTTGGGAAATTTTACTATTTTAATGCTGAGCTCAGAACTGTTGTTTTGAGTTGATTTTATTCTTTCACGTAGCACGAGGATATAGCAAACAATAATTAAGAATGTGAAAAACAAGCTGCAGTGGAGAGTCAATAATCCAAATACTTCTGTATATCACACCTCCAGATCGTTAGCAAATTTTTCTTTGATAACAACATGTTTTCTTTCCCACTGGCAAAAAAACCCTTGGCGTTTGAGAAGAACATGTTTTTTTTTCAGATGGATTAGTTCAGGTAAGCAGATCTGCTTCAAATATTTAACAGATTGTCCATAAATCTGACATTCATGGGAAGCTGTTAATTCTGAAGTGATCATAAGCACTTCACAAATGGAGAGACTTCAGTTAGTGCATAACTCACCGAAGACTGGAAACTGAGATGGTTGTTTCTGACAAATCTTTCAGTTAGGTGTGCTTCGAACCATCAAAAGAAGAACAAAGAGTCAGCATGTTTCATAAAATGCTCTTCTTATTTATTTTAATTCTTCTTTAAAAATATTTGACACCTTTTTAGATTATTTCTTGGATTTACTTTTTGTTGCTGTCAATCTTGATTCAACAAAATGTTCTTACCAAAACATTTTTAATAATGAAACAATTTCCACAGTAAATTTACATAACCAATGAGTTCTTTCATTGTTTCTTTTTACTACAGTATTTTTTTTTCTTTTATGTATTTCAGACTAGTGTCTGCTAGACAGTGTGGACCAAAGAAAGTAGTATAGTTGTAACTGATTGAATTTCTTCATTAAGGCTTGAAGTTAAAACAGTTTACTAGATAATTCTTCATAATTGCAGTGACTGTGTAGTTCTGGGTTAAAACTAGGGACAGCAACACTACAGTAGTTAGACTGTTCCAGCAAAAATTCCACATCAGCTTTGGAGAAGTAAAAGCCAGGCTGTCTGCACAATTATTGTCATTCCTGCCACCCACAAATGTGGTGCGACCCTTAATTTTTCCTGCCCAAGTGACCATCCTTGAAGGAATTTCTTGCTATGTCCACCAGGATACATCTGTTCACTAGTGGAGCAAATAAAGGACCAACCCAAAGCTATATTTTGTTCTGAGATTTAACTGCAAAGAACAGGGCATGGGTGGCATCTCTGCTTGCCTGCCTGTGTGTCAGGCTGGACCAGGAGGAGGTTGCCAGGTGCTGTGAACCTTCTGCAGTGCTGGAGGGTGCGCATACCAATGCCTATCTCTGGGGCTGTGGCACAGGCTTCCCACTGTGCTGCGCTGGGACTTGTGTCTCAATTGCTTCGCATCTCAGGCATGCCAAGTAGTCACCAGGGCCCATTCTGAGGTGTACAGAACACTGCATTGGGCCACATAAATGTGACCTTCAACAAAGGCTGCCTCGGGGGTGGGTGGGTGGACCGTCAGCTGTAAGGTCCCTCTAGATGGGTGAGTTCAATCATTTTGGTATTGCTTTTCTGCACTGTTTGGGGACCTATACTCTTCTAAACTCATTGTATCTCCTTCCAAAATGAGTGGCATTTGTTCATGATGCCAACTGCTTCTTGTGATTAAACAAGTCTTGTAGCAAACTGTGTGTGCACAAGTGCTAGATTAGATGGTGTTCAGCAGCTTTCCCAAATTCTACTTCAAATTTACTAAATGGTCACAATAAGTTTTCCCCAAACTTTCCCATCTTTATTTTAATCTAGGGTCCTAAAAGAAGGCTGGTTGTGCACAGGGTATGGGCTGTCCCACATATTTTGCAGCAGGCATGAGGATAAATTCCTGCTCCTGTTTTTTTAAATAGTTTTAACTTTGATTCTTCTACTGAAGTGACTAGCAGCTTCCTTCATGTTGTCCGAAATAGTGGCATTTTGAAATAATCCAGATATGTGGATGCAGCTAATGAGGAGAGTGAAACAGAAGAAGCAAACTTCAGAGCAAGATTAAAAATATACTATGGAAATAACCTGTCTAGGTTTTGACAGATGAAATTTGAAGACAAATGATTTGTCTTTCAAGCAAAGGCATTTTTAAAAGAAAATTTAAATGGAATGCATGAGGAAGAGTTGTGCTGATCTGAAAAGCAGGATTAACTGACATGATCTTGATTGTAGGGTCATTATACTGCTACCTTGGAAAAAATAAAACAAACAAAAAAGTTAACAGGAGGTCACGGCAGTGGCTTTTAGCGGCTTAGCCCATGGGGGAAAAAATGTAACATACAGAACTGTAGAATGTAGAAATTGCCTGATTGTGGGAGATTTATGGGCTTTGTGGGAAACAGAGGGCTGTGTTGCATTTCTACCACAGTCCTGCCATCCACAGACCTGGGGGAGGGAGAGTAACCAGAAACAGCCTTCCCCAGAAATGTTTCCTGAAACGAGGGCTGCAGTGAAAACTATCTGGGTCCCTGGTTTGACTTAGCAATCAGATCATACTGGAGCTGTGACATTCCAGTCACTTCTGCAGCAAAAATTTTTGTATGGAGAGAAAAGAGAAGTGTTGCTAGACTGATAAAATGTGCTCATCACATTATCTTGTAGCGCTGCTCCGACAGAAAAATGTATAACAATATGTGCAATTTATTGATAAATGTCAGCCTAAATAGTCAAGAGAAGGGGGGGGAGAAGAAAGCTATACATTTCCCACAAGCACCCCCTCAGGCTTGAGCAAATACAATACACGCGATGCAATAAACTAAGATTATGGGACTTCACCGAAGACAAGTGTGGCCTTCACTGTAGGCTAAGTAGGCAGTCACCTCAGCACTATATTTAAAGGGGCACTGGAATAACAGACATGGTCATTCTCCAGTACTCCAGTTCAGACCAACTCCTCTACGACTGTTTCAATAACAGTTGTCTTTCTGTCTGATAGGATCTTTCTGTCATTTTTATGTAGAGCCTCAGGACTTGCGCACCTTCAGTGTTGCTCACGTGCATGACTCATCAGTGTAAGGGTGAGCATTAGTGTGAGCTCAATTTACAACAGAGCTGCTTGCTCCAGTTTCAAGCCCCTTCTGTCTGTGGTTGCCTGCTCTGGACTCTCCACATGGAGCTTGACCCCCTGCAGGCACACAGCTGGCTGCAATCTTACGTACCTAAACCCAAGATGTGTACACGGGCTATGGAGAGCCCCACTGCAGTCAGGGTGAACCATTTTGGCACAAGGCTGCAGACCAAAAAGATTCACTGCAGGGAACGGAGCATTAAGAGATGCTTCAGTCTTTCAGCAATGCATGACAGAAGACAGGCTGAGGGAGTTTTCAGGCAAAGAAAACAGCTGCAGTCTGAGAGTACAAACACCATTTTAATGGTGGGGATGATAGGGTTTATGCTGTTATCTTGGTCCAGTTCAATTCTTTCTCGTTGCAAGCTGCATTTCAGTAAGTAACACACAGCGACTGCAATCAGACTCTACCTTCCTGCAGGAAAATGAAATTTTAAGCTGACAAAATGACAACATCTGGCCTAAATGACAATTTGGAGAGGATATTCTAAGCTTACATTGTCAGACCTTTACTATAACACAGACTTTCTCACTGGTGGCACACATAAGCAGCAAAATACTAAACAAATAATTTTTTCTGTGTGCATGAGAACTCTTGTCCTGTATGTGAAAGACCCTTCTAAAACCTGCATGAAACTGAAGCACCTCAAAGAGTTAAAAAACCATGCAGTTCTTGGTATTTATAAGGCAGATTTGGAAAGTATCTTAATGAGAACATTTAGTCTTCATTACTCTTAACATTTTGTTTTCAAATAACTACTCATACCTGTGCATGTGAGATAGGGGGTGCTTTATAATGAGACACGCAGTAAATCCCTAAAATAAAAAATTAAAATATAAATAGGTTGTTCTCCTGTACTACTAGAACATAAGAAGGCTTTGTCCATGTAGGCCTGCTAAAATACATGTAAGCTGAGGTACTTGTTTTTGATACTAAGCTGAGTACACAGAGAAGCATAAATCACTTTTTTCCTCTTACTGCTGTTTTCCTCAGTCAGTTTTCCCATAATGCCTTCGCAGGAGCTGACAGTTGGATGCCGCACAAGACCCTGCTGGACAACTGTCAGGTTTGTTGAAGGATATTAAAGGGAACTTGATCATGTGTCAGCTCTCTTCAAAACACACTCACATTGGAAAAGTGATATATCTGTCAAAGCAAGGACTTCAGCGTTTGGCAGAACAGGCCATTTTCACAAACAAAACTGTCCAATTACATTAGGGGGCATGAACTTCAGGTGTATACGCGAGGGACAGAAAGATCTGCAGCCACACATCACAAAGACTGTCTGCTTAAGCCATATGGTTGGATGTGGGCTGCATCTGAAGCATAGTTTCTTTATGCTTCATAGATTAGGAATTAATTTAAAATTATCAGAAGCATAAATTGCTGCTTTGAACTTCTACATGAACCTTATTTATTTATTTATTTCACTGAAGGCTGCCAAGAATTCATTTTAGGAGAGAGAGAGTGGAAAATTTATCAAGTTTGATTAGATGATTAAGAACTAAGCTATGGAACAGACATGCTTCTTTCTTGTTTTGTTTTTTAAATGCTTTTAGGAAGACTAGTGTGAGTTTTGATTAAATAGCATCATTGGTTAGGAAACAAATTGTGCCTGAGAGAATAATAGCAAAGACTTTTTCTTGGAAATATGTTATAGTTGAGTTTAGGTCTTTCCTGGCTGACAGAAAAATGCAGACATTTGGTGGGAGTGAGCTTTCAAGTTAAAACTGCTGGTATCACACACAATATCCTGTGTGTGGGGAACTGTTACATCTAAGTTCAAGAAAACCATCAAGGTTCAGTGATGAGGATGGAAACTGTCTTGATCACACTGTTTATGCCAAAATGCTCATTTTTGTGTACAAGAACTTTCAGACTTAATCTGAGTGTGGAGGTAAAACACTGCAGTGTAGTACAGAGTCATATAGTCTTTGACAGGCACAGTTTACAAAGGATGACCTGAGTTTTAGGAGTAGTGTTGAGAGATCCTAAGGTGAATCTAGCTTCTTTAGGTTGTTTAGTATTCTATTAAACAACTGTAAACATTTATGCAACCTTTTTATATAAATTATGTTAAGATTTCAGAATGGAAATGTGAAAAACATGACATTAAGACAAAGTTTCTTATTCCAACTAAGTATCTGCACTAAATTTTAAGCTGACTTGTGCAATCCAACCAAAGGCTGTTCATTAAAATGGCAGCTCTCAATATTTTTTTTCTTTTTTTTCCCAATTCACAGAAGCAAAATCCCACTTGATTCCCAAACTGATTTATTTTGAATGAAAATAGCAATTCTTCTTTCTCCTCCTCTGAGATAGAGAATTCCACTTGGTATCCATTTGGTATTCCATTTGGTATCTTGGTCCATGCACACTGAAGTAGATGAATGGCTCTATACCTTCTTTCTGAGGCTCTCTGCAAACTCAGAAAGACATTTCTGCAGTTGTAGTACTAATTTTATGTTTTCAAGATTGTTTTTATTCACAGCTAGATATGTCTTTTTTTCTTGTGAGAACTCTGGAAAACAACAGAAGGAACCCTCCCTGTCTCTGCCTAGTCTTTTGTGTCATTGCCTTGAGGGATGTAACCCAGTTTTTGAGAAATAGGCACTATTCTTTGTTATTACATTTGTTTCAAAATCCTCATCTAAAAGTAGCTTAATTTCTGTAGAGCTGACATTATGATTGATAGGAATATCTACATCACAGTCAGTAATCCTTAAGAAGCTAAATACCTAAGTGGAAACAGTTGTAGTGAGGGCTTTTAACTGTAAGTCCATGATAGCTGCACAGTAATGTGGTGACATGTCACCATGACAATGATGTGACATGTCACCTCACACAGTGACATGTGACAGCCACAGAGTAACTCTGGCACTACAGGATAAATCACAGTTTGTGCGTAACTGTGATCAGCTCTCTGGCTACAGATCCAATTCTGGTACAGACACAACACTTCAGACTTCTAATTAGCTCCAAACCTCTCTTTTTCAAATCAACTGGTCAACTCATAGTTGGGCAGAAAATGATGTTAAGGGGTGGTAGAGGAGGTAAAATGGTGAGATTTGAAGGAGGTGAACTTATTTTTATAGTAACCTTCAGTGTGGGCTTGGTAATGGGCTTTTCTGCTTGCCTGCAACTGGGCATAGAGGAACTCATGGTGCACTGCAGGTAACAAATTACTGGTGGGGACCTACATCTGTTAACTCCTGCCCTCACCCCTCTGCAGGCACGCTAAAGGGGCTGTGAGTGGACTGATCTCCTCTGCCTTCCCAGTTCTCCAGTGGATCACATGAGCTAGTGTGGCTGCAACAATGAAGGGCCACGGGCAGCTCTGTTGCTGGCTGAGGAGCAGGCATAGGAGGCATGGTTTGGTCCTTGCCCTGCAAGAAGCACAGGTATGCTGAGCTTTGGTGGGACTAAGAAGCTGGGCTGTTTCCCAGCCTCACCTCTCTGCACCTCAGAAGTCAGTCTGGTCCTCTGCTACTATCCAAATGAAGCAGCCTTTCCTGTTTGTTTAAAAACATCCTGTTTCTCATCTAAACATGCCATTGTTATGAGGTCTGGGTGACAGTCAGACCTGAAGCAGCAGGTCTGAGCTTTCACAAACTTCCCCATTTTTTAACTCTTCCTTAAAAAAATCCCCTCCCACCTTTCTCACCTGTCGTGTGTCCTTCCTATCCCTGTGTTGCCTGTAGTCCTGGAAGATAATATTTATGTGAGACCTTCAGAAGTTTTAGTCTTATGAATGTGATGACTGATTTAAGATTTTTATTCTTTTTTAATGATTATCCAGTCCCATTCAAGGACTATGTAGCTGGAGTCACATTTGAAGATCTATATATAAAAGAATGAGCTCTATTATGTTTGCTAAGAGCTAGATCTGAAAGAGATGTAGATGTTGTAATGCTGAGCACTGCAAAGCTGGTGCATAAGGGGTCTCTCACTGTGGACCCAGCACCTCATGCATGCAGCCTGCCAGCACAGAGGTGCAAGGAATTAGGAATAATCTCCATGGACAGACACAAACAGTCATGTTCAGCTATAAGCCAGAATTACAGCAGGATTTATTACAGTGCATTTAGTGTCCAAGCTAACACGCTGTGAGTCTCAGCTGCAAGTGTGGGCATAGCAATGGGCTAATTCAGCTTAATAGATTTTAGAAAGGCACTGGCTTTTGCCTGTCTGGCTTGTAGGGTGGGTTCAGCCATTGTATGAATAGTAGCGCTCATCTCTGCAGTAGCCTAGAGTTTCACAAAAATGGGTTTAAAGGCTGCTGTCAGCCTGTTGAAGCTAGTCCACTATCGAAAAGGGATTTCACTCAACAGGAGATGGAAAGCCAGCCTGGATATGGCACTGTAGCCCACAGCCAAGACGAGGAAAGAAGAGCAGCTCTTCATTCTGATGTACAAAAAACCCCACTTGTATAATTTTCTGTATAGTGAAACATTTTCAGTGTACTTCTGCTGTGAAATTTCTACAATGTTGGATAAGGTTGTCTGTGGAAATATCAGGGGAAAATATGGATTAGGCTTTGTTCCCATAAGTGTGGCTGTGTTTTAAAACAGAGTACCCCTGTTGCTTCTCACATCAGGCCCAGTGTTTTGGTAATGTACAGGTGTGCTCTGAGACAAACTTTGCAGAACCAGTGAAATGTGGTCTTCAATTTGACTAGGTTTGTACATGGGATAGATGATGAGCTCTGCACTGCTGTCAAGGCACATGCAATTCTGCCTGTACACACACACACACACATATATGTATACAGGGTTTTTTTGGCATCCAAAGGACTCGAAAGTCCAAAAGTGAAGCCCAGCTGAAACAGTGAAGTCAACAAGGTGCCTGAATTCTACCATCTGAATAATTTTTTCTCCAAATTTTCCACTATACCATTTTAAAACAATTTATTTTATTTGTCAATATAGAACATACTGTATGTATGTATGAATAGCCCCATGAAGTTCTGGTATATATATTTTATTGGCATTTATGACACATATGTTATACTATTTGCTATTCACAAATAACAGAACATACCTAAACTTGGGCTGGTAAATATTTACACCGCTTTTTCTGTTTCCCTTCTCATCTTTCTATCTGTATAGGAATCAAGACAATAGAGAACTTCACTGCCAGTGCAATTTCAACTTCACAGTAACCTCAGCTGACATAACCATTTGAGATATTCATGGTTATGGCTATGTCAGGCTCTTCACAAGCTTCAGTTAGTGGACTAGCTCCTCCAGTAGACAGATGACTTGCCAGAAAATATAAGGGGATCTTAAATTTTAGTTCTCCCTCTGCTTTGTTCCACCATTTAATCTCTTAATTGGCATGCAGAGTATGTCCATTTATTTAATGAGCTGTGTGGTGACCTACACTGTGTTTTAGTAAAGATCGTGATGCATATGATGCTCAGCTTCTAACCAGCACTAAAGGCTCACCATGCAAGAGCTCAGCAAGTGCTGAGAGAAGGTGAGAGAAGAAAAAGTAGTAGGACTCTTTAGCAAAATTGAAGTATAAGACTTGCTCTTTTAGTAATGTGAAAAGCCTTAAAGGCCTTTAGATTTACCTGGGTATACCTTAGCTGGGATGTTGTGAGGGGAGAAGCAGGTCTGTCATCTCCGAAAGCTTAAAGTTCAAATCTTTCAGTTCCGCTTCCACCACATTCTGGGATTGCTTTCCAGTAAAACTGGTACATGATGAGTCTTTGCTTCATACCATATCTCCAGCAGAAGTGGACTTTTATTTTTAAAGCAATATGTAGGAATGTCAGAACATGGGGCTCATTTTGGTCTCCTGGTTATAAAGTGGACAGTGGGTTCAAAGCTGAAGGAAGGGGAAGTGTGCAGACAGACAGGCTGTGATGGCCCCACACTGAGGGGAAAAGGGCTTTTATACCTTGTGCTGCGAGGCTGCTGGGCAAGCAGGAAAGTGCTGATGGGTTCAGAGCAGCCCCCACAGAGCACCCAGCAGGTCACTGAGCTGCCTCAGGGCACAGGGGCATTGGGTACTCTGTCCTGGCCTAGGCAGCACTGGCACCCTGGCAGCTCTAGGGTCTTGGAGTGGACTTCTCCCTGTTTGGGCACAAATCCCAGCAGGGAAAACTGTCAGGGATTAATAGTTTTTCTGCATTGCTCTGGCTCTCTCCAGACACAAGGGGTCCCAACAAGGGTGTGAAGACTTTTGAACTCCATGTTACATGTACAAACTCTGTGCTTGAAAGCAAAGGGATAACTCAAAGTTTTAGGTGTGAGCATATAAAGCTGGGAAATAGTTACCTCCTAAGATGTAGGTAATCATCATTGCTGTGAAAGCTGAGAAAAATCTGCTTGGTAAGCAAGCACTCTAAAAAAGTCAAAGCATTAAGATGGTTTAATTGGCTTAATTTACTTCCTGTTACTTTAAAATATGCCTCTTTGAGCCTTGACATTACAGCATTTCAAGATGCTCCCTCTCTGATGCTGCATCAAAGCAGTGTTGAAGCAGGAGGGGCTGTAGTTTAAAGTGGCAGCTCTAAAAATTACGGTTCTCCTCTTGCCCTCCTTAACTCCCAGCAGCAAAATCCCAGCCTGATTAGCAGACTGATTTATTTTACATAAAAATAGTAATCTCCCTTTTTGCTCATCTCCTCCCAGTTGGTGAATTCCATTCCTGACATCTGCAATTTCATCTGGATACTGTTCTATTTTTTCTCCACACCCCACCTTCAATGCGTATCGAGTTGCAGGGTGCTGTTAAGTATCTGCTATATTTCACTGCAGAAGTGGGTGCATTTGGATGATGAATTGAATATTTCTTATATATTAATAATCTTCAATATCCTGCTTATATCCTTTGGGGTGAAACACATTATGGGTCACATTTTAAAACAGTTTTGGTGCTTTGCTCAAATCAGGCATTTAAATACTTTAAAAATCTTTCCTTCTGATATGGACTTTTATTTATTATTACCTCATCACAATTTCTAATTAAAATAATTTATTTTATACAGCAGTAAAGGAAAAAGATTAAGACAGTTGGTATGAAGCCTTCTACCCCTCAGTACATTCAAGATGAAGGCCATCTCAGGCATGTGTTGGCATGACCATGGAAGTGTAAAGCCAGGTCTGATGGCAGCAGCCAGAAGAATAGCATACTGTGGGAGATTAGTGGAATGGTAAGAGGACAATATTTTCCTCTTTGCATTCCTATGGTTTTAGTGAGTGAGGGAAATTGCTTTGCTGTGCTTCCCATCTTCCAAAGCTCGCTTAGTCAGATTTCAAAGCTTGTGAAAAATATTAGAAGTTTCAAAATGATTTTGAAAAACCTCAGATTTTTGGCTTTTTGAAGAAGTAAGGGAATTTGCTTGCTCCTGTCTTCACAAGCTCTGGATTGTCAGTGCATCCTAGTGTCTGTAACTAGGCCCTGTGTGTCTCCAGTCTCTGATGACAGAGATGGCTTTGCAGGGGCCACCCCACAGGGGTGGGCAGGGAGAAGGCAGGACAAGACAAACACCGGTTGTGTGCTAGGTGCTGCCAGAGGCTGGGACCTGAGAGTGCCTTATGAAGAGACCATACTTTGCCATGATGATGTTTTCTTGCTCTCCTCCCATAAGTCCAAGTAATTTCCCAAGTTTGTTTATATTAAAGTGTAGCTGGACCTTAGACTAAAGCAGGGCTGAAACCATTTTTCTTGTCCTGGTTTCTAATAAGCTCAGGTGAACTTGCAAAAAGCTCCCTTGAAGACCCTACTGACTGGAAAAGCATCACATTTCATGTTTGCTGAAAAACTCTGTCATCCCCTTGCGATCAAAATGACAAACCTGGCAAACATTTTGGAAAAGAAAGTGAAAAAGATTTCCTTTTCAGAGGATACTTAGAGGTGAAAAGGTAGAGAGCAGCAACTCCTGGAATCACTTCAGTGCAGAGGTGGTGTTTCAGGAACACAGGGTGAGGGATCTGGAGCTGGAGTAGGACTGGTTGCTGGTTGAAATGCTTTGTCCATCCCCAGAGAAAGACATGGGAGAGAGGGAGTGAGAGAAAAAGGGAAAGAGGCATTATATCAAAACCAGGTGATCTTTGTCTAGTATTGAGCTGCAAGTTTTGCTCAGCATTAATCATACTAGAAACCAATTTTCATCCTCCTGTATTACAGATTTCAGGAAAAAGGGCATTTGGAAAGAAGAAAAATGCAAAGAAACTTGACTGAGGTATTTAAAGATGTATATAGTGAAAACCAATCATTTCTTCCTTTTCATGTTAAGTCCTAATATAGCAACAACCTGTCGTTCACTAAAATTAATGGCAGGTACATTTAGAACAAATGAGAGGACATCTTTCTTCACCCAGCATGTCCCCAGCCTCTGAAATTCACTACCGCAGCAGGCCATAAGGACTGCTAGTGTAGCTGGAAAAGCTACAGAAGTTTACGTCCAAATACCATCACTTACAGTTATACTTGCTAAAATAAGACTGATCTAACCACAGCTTATGTTCAGTGTCTACAGTGATCTCTGAACTAACTGGGAAAAAATTTGGTCCTGTGGATGCTCCAAGATGGCAGACAGTTTTACTGTTCTCAGATGTTCCTATAGTTTTGTTATTTTTGTGACTTGTTGAGTTTTAATTTTTTATACATCTTTTCCTTTTATAAACCATTGTTTTTTTAAAAAGATGCCTGAGATTTGCTGTTAAACTTCCATTTGCTGGGAAGTTTTTGCTTCATGCAGTAAGCAACTGCATGAAAATTGAATATAAGATGGTAAAGATCGATGGGCACAACTGATTGCTGTTCCAAAAGAGAATACCAAGCACTGAGAAATCAAACTGATGACCTGCAAAAAATAAGTTCCTATTAAGAAATATCAGGTTGAGAGAAATTCCTGAAAGCAAGGAGACAAGGCAAGATGAACTACTTCTGAGAGTGAATGATGAAGTTATCGGTTATGGGTAATTTTGAATTCCCTTTACAGTCTGTTACAGCACATCAGATCTATGGCTGATCAGAAGAAGACCTGTATGGTGGCCAGGGATGTGTCAGTGCTCGGGTGGTTGGTAAAAATTTGTGTTTGTACTATAGCTCTTCTGCATAGGCGGGTACTGGACATTTACTCATTCTCCTTCCCCAGCTGCACCCCCAGCAAAGGAGTGTCTTTGATCATGCACAGAAATCATTCTGCATGTTCTTATAGAAAACATTACAATATTATTTTCTTCCATAGTAGTTTAGTTTATGTAGGACATCTGATTGGGGTACTGTACAGTTAAGAGTATTGTTTTATACAAGCTGTCTGAGGTGAGATTATGAGCATGTTTTGGTGCCTGGTTTCAAGAACCTGACCCTGCAGACACTTATTGGCATCAATCTTAAGTATATGAGTAAAGCCACTAAGGTCAATAGGACTTTTTGCATGACTAAGGCTCAAGTAAGAAATTATTTGCAGGGCTGAGCCCTCAGCTTGTTCACCTTTTGGTAGACAAGACTCATATCTCCTCTTTATCTTAGGCATGCTATGGGCCTTCTAAAATGCAGACCATGGTCCACATTTTCAAAAATGGGGACTGTGTCAGTGCAAGCGTCACACTCAAGACTTTCTATCTTTGTGGGTTTATGATAATTGTAGGAGCAAAAACCCCAAGGGCTGTGGAGGTAAGTGATCAAACCTGGCTTTCTTTTGTTGCCTCTCTATATTTTTACTTGCCTTTGCTTTTGGTCTACTGCTTGTCCCTCCAGCTGTATCACTACAGCAGAAAGACAGAGGTAAATCAGGCCTTGATGACTTCTGGAGAAGGTGTCTGCATCTGTATTTTGGTCTCAAAAATATCTTAAGATGAATACAAATTGAAGATACATTCCTTTACTCTGATATGGATTTTTATTTGATTTTTACTCTATGTTTTAAAAAAAAACTGTCAGTGTATTTGTTCAACTGAGTATATACAATGTTATAATTGTTTTGTTTAGTACTGTAAATATTATGTGTGATTAATCTTGTTCATGCTGGAAAGGTATTTGAGTTTCTTACCAGACAGTATATATTTAAGGTTTGCTTTATTTATGTGGAGAAAATTACAAATACTGTAGCTGAGGGAACAGAAAAAACAAGAGCAGTACACTAAAAAATATCTAGGCGGGAAACTGGGGAACAGTGCTGCTCTGCTGTGCTCTGGGTTGGGGTGACACTGCATCGTGGAGGGTCAGAGCTAAAGATTGCTGGCAACTGTCACATCCAACCTGAGATAACAGAGAAACTAGAAGGAGCCAGATGAGCAGGATGTGACCCTAAAGGCTAAGGAGAATAAGCCAGAGAGCCTGGAGGAGGCGTCTTCCCCACAGTTTAAATCTTTTGTAAATAGCTTGTTCCATCACAAGTACTGATATCATGACCCTGAGCTATTGAAGTTGCTGCTTTCAATATATCCTGGAGGCTCCATTAATACTGCCAGATCATTCACACAGGATGACATGATATTCCTTTCCTTTTCTTTTTTTTTTTTTTTTTTTTTTTTTTTGTACTTCCTGAGCAGTGTGCACTTAGGAAAAAAGGAAAAAAATAAAACAAACCAACTATCCTTCTCCAAGAGTGCATCTACTTAAAATGTAATAATAAATTGCACCCCATTAGGTTTAAAATAAACACAGCTACAGCCCTGCCATACTTTTGGGAAACACCGCTGTTCTATTTTATTTTAATACTGCAGGACTGTTTTGCTCTCACTCCACACCAGCCTCACAAATCACTAGTGCAGTGCTCTCACTAACTTGTCTGTATTATGTTCATTTTCTGGGTGGCAATAAATATTAGAATAAAATAAACTAAAGACTGCTGGCTGGGGCTCTGTTAGCTATCTTTATGGTTTCCACGGCAGCTGAATGACAGCTCAGGCTGGAAGCAAGCAGCCCCTTTTCACCAAGTAAATTTAGCCTTGGGAAGGATGAACATCTTCTAACTCTTGAGCTGTGATGGTTGATGCCAGTCAGTAAATCAGTCAGATTTTAATTATCGGACACATGACAGGGAGCAGTGACAGGCGGCAGTCCACTGGAGAGCATTCCTTCAAAGCAGCTTTAAAAACAGAACAGCACTTGAAGAGGAAAACCAAGTGAACAGAACACAGTCACAGCTGAATTGCAGGACATTAATAGCATGATGGAATTCCCTTCCTAATAATTTTAACTGCTTCTTGGCCACAGCCTTCCAGACCAAGTAGATCTAATGCAGCTTTATTTGGAATTTATGTTTTCTTAACCCCCTTTATACAGACCTGTGGTTTTTAATAGAGTTTCACACAGTTACTTGCATAAGCAGCTGTTTGGTGCAAAGACAGCAGTGACAGATTTATAATGCAGCAAAATCTGCTAACTGGATAGGTGAAATTGCATTTCTGACAGTGGCCCCTCTATAAAAATTGGTAATATACCTCATAATGATTTGCGTATGTAAGAAATTGATTATTTATTATATTTTGCCTTTTATGTTAATCCTATGATTAATTCTTAGGTAATTACCTACAAACACCTCCCTGGAAGCCTCTTAGACAATAAGGGCTTGGTGGTTAGTGAAAGGTTACGGGAATTTTGCAAAATCTATTTAGAGAATTCTCAGGATATTTAGAAACGCTTTATAGTTTCAGTGTGTATGTGGGGGAAACTGGGGAATTACTAAATATTAGTTAGTTTTGGTTTTTGGTTTTTTTTTTAAAAAGCTATTAAAGAAATCAAACTAATTTTTGGAAATTATCACTGAGCTAATAAAAAGCTTAAGACAAAATGTAATAACAACAACAACAACACTATCAACAACAACAAAGCTCTCAGCTATACAAAATATATTAATGTGCTACCTTTCCAAGTAGGCAGCTTGCCATTATTTGTTAATTGCAATATGTGAAAAAGAAACTGAAGTGTAGCCTTCTGAAGTGTAGAACAGTTTTGCTGTTTCTCTTGCACTGGTTTAAGTTCATTGTTTAGGCTCCCATGCTGAAATCAAGAGGAAGCCTTTAATCCTGCTCAGTCATATGGGATGCTGTACAACCTTTCACACTATAGCCACACTGTCCTGTGTGCACAGGACACCGCACATGTGGGGCAACCTGCCCCACTCAAACCTGTTCGGTGTACCAACAGGTCACAAGACAACACAATTCAGAGCAGCGCTCAGGCTGCTGAAAATAGATGAAGCTGTGAAAACAAAACTAATGTTTGACTTAATCTCAGTGAAGATGAAAAATTTTTCAATGAGTAACCCACAGCCAGATACAAATAAGCCATGCTTTAGAATTGGACCTCCCTTCTTTTATGAAAAGAAATGTCTTTTCTACTGTCACAAAAATCACCCAGCATCTGTAAATGAATCCTATTTCCAATGGGAATCATACAGTTCACTTGAACTCTGATTTATTTTTGCTGTTCTAGGCTAGGCTTTAAAAATAATTTTAATTTAAAGGCTTCCATGGGAAGAGCTTTATAATAGGAATGCAGATTTCCAACAAATACATAGCTGCTCAGCATTGTTGGGGCTTCTTGGTAATCATCTTCACAAAGTTAAAAGCTTCATTTTTGTTATTTGTTTTATAAAAAGAAATCTGTAGATTTTCAACTGTTCAGGTTTCCTTGTTTTGTTTTGCTTCTAAAAGGAACAGAGGAAAGGGAAAGTAGCATTCTTTTTTTTTAATGCCTTTATTTTCCAATCAGGTAATTCAAACGTCCTCCCCAGCTGACAGGAACAAAGACTTAACCAGTACCTACCCAAAACAGGCTTGTCAAGTACTTGTCAACTTCTAGTTGTCCATGGTTCTTAAAGTGTGAAACATGAAATTAGTCCTCTTTAAATAAATCATAGGACAAGGGTCGGTGCCTGCTGTGCAGGACACTGTCCTGTGCATTCTGGTTATAAGAGGATAACTTGGCATTCATGGGAGTGCTGTTTTCCCACTCAAAGTCAGTGGAAAAAGACATGAAGTGCAGTAACACAGGATAAACCCTTTGTTCTGGCTCTGTACCTGACTTCCAGCTGCTAAACTGCACTGGAAGACAGTTAGAAATACATTAGATACTTCCCAAATGCTCCTTTACCAGGAAAACAATTGCTACAATTGCTGCCATGATGTTTTCTGGCTGTAGATGGGAGGGGATGAAGGTGTGAGTGTTTAGGAAAGGCGAGTCATCCTGCTGATGGTGAATGGGGAGAGACTGTTCCTCACAAAAAACCTGGGAAGTATGGCTCACTTGGAGGGCATTTGTGAACATCTAGGTTTAGTCAGTTTAGGAAAATGATTCATGCCTTGTTTTATGCCATTTGCAAATAAGGATGTATTATTCAAGGCTGATGTTCGTGAAACATAGAGCAGAATCTGGACCTCGTGTGTTAAGTTCACTAGAGTATATTCATCTGGTCATGAGAAGTTGTTCTTTATGTTGTTCAGATGTATAAACCAGGTTATTCTGGTAAGGTGTAATTTCTACAGAAAACAGAGATTTGTAAGTAGACAGCAATATATGTCAGTATTTTACTGTCATTATTGAATGTTAGAGGAAATGCATCGAATAATCCATACCCTTTGTGGTTTTTTATTTTTGTGTGAACAAGAGAATGTTATGGCTGCAGACAAAGAAAGAAATAATCTAGCACTGAGTTTGATGTAAAAACACCACCCTCTTTATAAGGCAGCATCTTCTGGCTAGGGGACAAATAACCCAGATAAAAAAATAGCTCTTTAAGAAAGGTGGGTAGGTAATGAAACAACAGAAAACAGATGAACTAGGTCTTTTGCCAGCATAAGTCAACATAGCCTCATTGGGATATAAGAAAGTACAGATATTTTTCTGAGAATCTTGCAGATTTGGGGAAATTAAAAAACAGTGGAACCCAGAGCAGATTCCATATATTATTGGAAGCTCATGACATCCAGACAATACAGCTTTCTTTACCTAGGATTTAATATTAAGGAAAATTTGTGTGGATTTCTAAGAGAAATAGACTGCAGTGAATGGCAAAGTGATATTATTCACTAATACCAGATAAAAGACAAATTATGTCTTACCGAATGTGACAAACCAAGTCTCTCGTTACAGGCAGTATTTTCACAGTAATATTTTCCTATTCCTGTGGCTTTAGTTGACAGTGAAATGCATAATCATATACTTGAACGTTCACAGAACCTGTTTATGATTTTCTGTGCCTCATCTGGGTGAAGAGAAGGGTTTCTGGGAGTTTTTCTTCACTTCTTGCAGTATTTTGCACTAGATAAGGAGAGAGAAATATGGAAAAATCTAAGATTAAGCCTCTAATTTAAACTGGAGTGGGCCTAACTGCAAAATTTGAAATACAGTCTGAAATTTCCAGGCAAGGTTTGGTTTAGGAATAGGGTCCAGGAACAATATCTGTATACTGATTTAGATCTGAGCCTCTTTCAGGTATCAATCTGCTTATCGACCTACCTGAATGTGTGCTGGAGAGGGAAGAGGAGATGGTCACAGTTGCGTTGGACTGGACTATTTCCTGTTGCAAAGGGCAGGGTGACAGGCATGCCTGTGACAGGGGGGTCTGATGCTAGTTTTCCTGACCTTGATGCATCACATTGGCCCATGCAAACTGGGCACATTTTAATAATAATTTGCAGCCACTTTTTACCACATAAGCAAATGCTCAGGCACATGGTAATGGAGATCAGAACCCCTGCCTAGTTAACAAAATGTTTGCAGTGGCTGTCACTCAGGTTATTCACTTCATCCTTTTCCCTTGCATCTCTGCCTTTTAAAATATGTTCTTGGGTTTGAAGTGTTTATAAACTTTAATTAACTAAGTCTAATAACAGTATTTGAGAAGTAGAAGCTCTCTTCACCCACCACTAACATGCAGCTGCTCTTTTAATAGTGAACAAGAATGCTGCTGTACAGTTTGGGCAGGAAATAAATACTGTCTTAGGCAGAAAGTGTAGGTAGGCAGAGAGGAGCTGGAAAGTGTCCAGAAGGCTGATGCACAGAGAAAATGTCCAGGACCTCTGGTTTACATCTTGTCTGAAGTCTTGCTCCATTTGCATTAAAGTTCCTCCCTTCATACCATGCTTGGTCATATTGGCCCATAATAGAAATATGAGACCTCTTGAATCACTCTCCCCACTTCCTGCAGCACCCAAGTATTTTTTGGAGGCACTATGTTCAATATAGGCTGGACATGACCCCATTTCAATCTGAATTCTTATAAAGAGTTAAGGCTTTAAAAAATCATCTTGACAGATTAAAAACCAATCAGAGACTAAAACTGGAAATTTCAAGTCTGATTGCAATCCTCAACTACACCAGTTCAAAAAGTTTCTCCTAACTCTAGGCTTATCAAATCAAAGCCTTACTGTTACCAGGATAATCTACCTCACAGCGTTGGGAAGGATGAAGTATCTGCAGGGGTACATTTAGTTGGGGGGTCTTTTTAACTGATCTGAGTTCAGTTTTGGTGCTTTTGAAAAGTGGACCTCAGCTTTTCTGGTTCTTAATGGGACAAATACCACCCTTGTTAATCCAGACATGAGAAAACTTTTGGGAAGCTTAGATTTAGAGTGTGAACATATAATTGTGCAGTGGTAATGGCACTTTTCTTTGGCTGGTATCATGACACCTTCAGATGGCAGAACACCACGAAAAATGGCTAGAATTGCAGACGTCTTCTGCCCTCTGCAACCTGTGCACAGTCATACTTCAGTGCAGGAGGAGAAGATGGTGGCACACTTACAGTAGGAAAATAGCCACTCTATTCCATCCAAAAGAGAAGGATTTAAATTTGTCTGTTGCTATTATTAAAGCAAAAACTTTGCAGAAGCAAAAGCAATTTTATGCTGCAGAACTTTAGGTATACCTGAGCATTTAGAGCGCTTCTGAGACAGGAATAGGTACCAGAAGCTGTCTGATATATTTTTGGGTGGCATTAAATTAGATTCACTTGCAAAAAAAAGAAATTATTTGGTAGAGTGAACTATATCAATCAATGGAAAAGAAGTGGTCAGATGGGAAAGTATAATATGATTGACTTAGGTGAAAGGCCTTTTTTTCCCAATTACAATTAATTTCAGTGGACTTGGGCCTACAAGCCCCTGGCCTTGGGCACTTTTCACACCATAACAGTTGTGGGGAGGGAAAATGCAGAGATGAAATGCACCCATTCAAAACTAGCCCAAAGCTGTTCTAGCAAATAGACAGACTTTTCTCATTTTCATGAAACCATTGAATATATGAATTTCACTGGATTCACTTTCTTGTGCCAAAGAAGTCAACATAGTTCATCCTGGCATGTTCAAAATTGGAAGGATCTGATTGACAGAAGAGGGAGATGGCAGATTCAGAATATTCAAATCTTGCTGTTGCACAGTTCACTGGAATACAAAAGATACACACACAAAGAAATACTGCTGACAGTCCATCTACTGCACTGTACCATATATACTTACTTTACCTTCCCTTAAAAAAAATTTTTGTGTTTTTCTATTTTACTGCTTCATAATTATCTTTTAAACTTCATATTATATTTTTATATTTTAAGCTTGATTCCTCATGCGTAATTTTTTTTAAAATTAGAGCCATGCAATTCTCCTCTTCTTTTAGGGAACATACCTATTTTCTCTTCCTATAAAGGTCTCTCTCACTAAGTTTTAATTTCAGTTTTTGGACTGAGTATGTCCAGAAATAAAACTTACCTCAAATCAAGGATATTTCTTGAGAAAATGTGGGATTTCAACTTGGACCCAACAGGGAGCAAACATATGAAGCCCCAATAAAGAGCCTTTGACCAAAAAGCACACTTACATTGTGCACTGAAATATGGTATACAGACATCCAAGTTATCCTTAAACAAAATAGGGCATTTTATGGAAGCAGTACCCCAGTGCCCATGGTGATGTGATTCTTTGTACAGGTACTTTACCCTATTTCTCTACAGAATAAATGCCCCAAGACTTTCCACAGTCCAGAGAATGAGCTGAGCCCTCAGAACTCAGCCAAGTATTTTGTGAGACTAGACAAAGCAGTGCCATTCAAGACAAGAGAGATGCTTTATATGCATGTTCCCCTGTGACAGTATCAAGCAGCAATACCCCAGAGCACCCTGCATAACTCCAGTCTCTGCAGAGACTCATACTGTGCAACTCAGCTCCCTTCAGTAGTTCATGAAGTAATGGGTCAAACATCTGGCTCCTTTTTGTTCTCTTACCCTATTCTGCAATGCATCTGCTGATGGAGTGTTTTGCTTTGAAACGTTTTAATAGTAATATACAGCTACACTGTTATTCACTTACTGCAGAGATATTGGTATCAATCCTCAGCTGCTGTAGGATTTCCTAGTTAGGGACTGGGAAGATGGTAGGAATAGTCCTTTACTTCTCTTTGTGCAGGTGACATGGAGATCTTCCTCGGGTGCTCCCTTGAGGAGGAAGCCCTGAACTACCCAGGGAGGCCAGCCCAAAAAGGAGGGCAGATAGGAGATGAACGGCTCTCCTCCACTCTCCTATCTGTGTCCAGGAAAATGACTTTCAGGTTCAGGCAGAGAGCTCAATGTGAGTGTGCTTCCAGGAAGTGTGGGGGAACAAATGGATGGGAAATTCCTAGATTTCTGTTAAATCACATGGCCTGTTTGGTGTGGGGAAGAAACATTCTTTTTTTTTTTCTCCAGGGGAATGAGAGATCAGTCACAAATTTCATCCCAGTGGAGGCAGTCTAGGCAAACTAAGCTTTAGGAGAACATGTGTATAAATGTTGAGATTCCTCTGTATAGACTTAAGGTTCTTCTCAGCTGATCATACACATTTCCCTAAAACAGGAAGTCATGGTTGGTAAAGCTTGAAGGTATGTTATGAAAGTGGGGTCTCCATTCTTGTATTTCTTAGCTCTGAGGCACTCCCCAAGTAACGTGAGTCATAGCAGTGAGAGTCTTCAAAACTCAGTCCAGCAATCAAACATCATCAGATGATGAATGAATCCTGTCCTGAATGCTGGCTTTGTAAGGAAAGCAGGTGAGTCCCGTCTGGTCCTGAGTTCAGTTACGAACACTTCAAACAGCACTAGCTAATATGTCTTCTTATCTCCCACTTTATTTGCCGTTAAACAATCCTTCCTCAGGCTTTCTTGTGTCGCATAGTCATTCATTTGAACTGCCATTCTCTTTGGCAGGTTGCAGAATTTTCAAATGCAAGTTAAAGTAGATATTTCCCAAAGCAGATAGTGCACATACTTCTGGGAGCTCTTTGTATTACGAACTCTACTAAGGCCTAGCAGCTCTGGTTTGCCATTTGTGTCATTTCAATCTTATGATTAAACATTTTATCCTAACCCATCAAAAAAGCCCTCCTAACAACACTAAATAGAACACTTCACATGAAAACTTTCCTACGAAAGGAAGGTTTCTGGATATGAGACATACAGTAATTAATGCTGCTTGATAGAATCTATAAACATACACTGTAGCAATGCTATTTGCTTTAAGTACTACTTTAAGCAGGAAAAGGCAATGAATCCCCCTTCCAGTGTCTGATTTTATGTTTAAGAGCTAATGAACTGAATTCTTCGTAAACATTGGCAAAAGATGCAAATGAAGAGACAGATTCTCCAAATGCAAAGGGACACATGAGAAAGCTAATTTTACACAATTGACTCTCTAACCTTTTTGGATCAGTGGAATTAGATGCTGATTAATCTGCCATGATTAGTATTTATTGAAGCTTTTGACACTGCTGCATTGTTTTTCTTTTCCTTTTCTTTTGTGTCTCTGAAAGTTAACAGTTTATAATACATTTAACTGCCAGTCCATCACCCTGACAGGGTCATAGCTTCCCTTTATGGACTTTTAAAATTAATAACAGACAGTTCTATTTTGACATGCCCTTGCTTCTGCTGCAGAACTCTGCTGTTTAATTGTAGGGCTGGCCTCTTGTGGCCAAATGCTCCCAATGTTTAGCAAGGGCTGAAAATATGGATGTTAGGAGAAAAACTGGCAGATGGCTGACAAGGCATTTTTACTCATAACACACCAGTAAAACTTTAACTCAGAAGATTTAGTGCTACAGCTTTGCAGTCAGCAAGCTGCAGCCATATGCAGATTTTTTTTTTCAAACTTCTAAACTGATGGTTTTGCAAAGTGTGCATAAGCAGCCTTTATTGATTATGATGTTAAAAATTGAAAGCGTCAGTATCATTTAGCTTGAGACACTTTTAAAGGAAAAATGAACATTCATTTTCATTATGAATTCCTGATAGGCCAGACACTAGTAAGGTCTATGGTCTTTATTTTTAAAACTAAAGACAGGAATGCTCTTACTATGTTTTTTTTTTTCCTAAAAGAAATGATGTAAAGATGAATCAAACAGCACCTAACATATATACAGTAACTGTTGGTTCTTACACATTCACAGACTCCAGATGATGTCCCAACCCATGAAAGTGACTTGTTAGCTGGATATAAAATCACAGACACCATAAGCCTGGGTGATAGCTTCACAGCTTAACTTTCAGACACAAGTTAGTATTTATAACACTCTCAGTACCTATCTATCACTGCAAAAAGTGTGTTAAATAACTTTAAAGGCCTGACAAACCCACAAAACTAGGAAATGAAGATTTATGGGTGCACAGTCCATGAATTCATTCTATTGTGCCCAGGTGTTACGACACACACAGCAATGACATACGTTTGCTGTAGTTTAACCGTGGAGTGATGCAAGTACATTATCACAGGTACTCTGCAGCGGCTGGGCAACAGTCCCCACCATTTTTTTCATTAAATGCAGCCAAACTTTGTGCTTGGCCACAAAATCTAGTATAAAGTAGCTGGTTACTTGCATCCTTTCTGTGTACTTCTATACCACAAGACATTAATTCACATATATCAGCTAATTATATGTATACTTTATACTAAAAATGTAGAAAATTTTTCCTTAGAAGCTCAGGAAAAACAGATCTTTCTTAATCTTGGCTCAGAAAAAACTAAACCAGATATTTTTTCCGAGGGGCAAATAAAATGAAACAATAGAAAAATACTTTTTCCATAGTCCTGTGAGCCAGTTCTTAGTCCTGAACACAGCCTTGGTACAAAAAAGAACCCCAACGGGTGCATTTTTGAGTGCAGCTGAGCCTCAAATTTGTCTATGTAAAACATTTGTAGGTGAAAGAGGAACAATTATGCATCTAAATATCTTTGCTCAAATGGTGAAAGAGTCTACAGTTAGATGGGTGACATGGAGGTTGGTGTATCGTTTGCTTACACATCTTGGACCCACTGGCGCAGCACTGCCTCCCCTGACAAAGTTTTACCCAAAATCCCTTTTAGGAAGAAACATTGGAAATTGAATTCCCTTAAACCCTCAAACACTTATATCATAAATCAAATTAATTAAACAGATTTTACATCTATCAGGGCCTCCAAGAGCTCTGACAAATATTTCCCTGCCTGTAAGTCAAAAGGGAAGCTAAATCATAAGGAAAGAGGCCCCCTCACAGCCATTACTGGTCAGAGCACTCTGTCATCTTGGGCACTGCTGTGTGGTTGAATTAGATCATGACTTTTGAAGTAACGGGGCTGGAGACTGTCTAATAACTCAGGGCAGGTCTTCCTTATTTTCCAGTTTTTCCCACCTGGTGGAGGGCTACTGTCAGGCAGCTCCTTCTCTCTCCCTGTGACCTATCCTGGTCTCCTGGGGTCAGCTTCAGTGCTGCCTCCACCCTGGCATAGCTCTCCCATCTCTCCCACAGCAGAAGAGGGCAGTGTCCTGCTACCAGGAGGAGTAGGAGTATGAGCATCCATAGCTGTGCTTAATGCATGTATTTTCCTAATTGCACTCCCTGTTTCAGTTCTACTAAGCCTGCCCATTTGGAGAATCTGGTACAGCCACCCCAAAGAGCTGCTCCATCTCTGGGATTGACAGCAGCGAACTCTGCTGATGTCCTGCCAAAAAGGAGAGTGGGGCGAGGAGCCTGCTGCAGACCAACCTCTGCTTCTGGAAGAGGGCAGGTAGGGACCTGACCTTCCCCAAGTGCCAAAGTTAGCTTTACAGGATTTTTCTGAGAAGGGTATGTAGCTCTCCTGCCAGGTTTCTGGGAGTCAGACGGTCTATGCTGGAGCCCTCCTGGCCTCCTCACACCTCCAGCCCCACAAGGAGATGAAGAGAAGCTCCATTCACTGAGGAGGGCTGAAACCCAGCCTTTTAGTTAGAGGCTGTCATGCAAAGAAGAGTGGGGGAAAGTGGGGTTGTGTGGGATGAAGAAACTCTTTATAAAAAGCAATCAGGAAAACCTCCTTTGTGAGACGCTGAAAAGAAATGGGGACAGTATTTTGAAAACACTTTAGGTTGCAGCAGCAGTGCTGATAGCATCAGCAGATCACCTGACTCCATAATTTCATGTTACCAATTACTGCAATTGAATTGATTACATGATCTAAATCCATGTGTATTACCTGAGCACATGGCCCCTGGTGTTTTGAACACTTATGCATAAAAATTGCTATAATTCTTGTTAATAGTTATTGCAGTTCATCTATCGCTCATCTATAATCTCTTGAAGATATAATAGGAATAATTACCATGAGGCACAATGGGAAAACAGTGTCTAACACCCTGACTGAGGCTGAATCACACCAGAGCCTGCATTAGTTAAGCTTTGACTGAGGAATGCCC
This sequence comes from Phalacrocorax carbo, assembly GCF_963921805.1. Classification (NCBI taxonomy): domain Eukaryota; kingdom Metazoa; phylum Chordata; class Aves; order Suliformes; family Phalacrocoracidae; genus Phalacrocorax; species Phalacrocorax carbo. Next base: position 33,159,702 of record NC_087520.1, on the reverse strand, counting down.
CAAAAAATTCAAGTGAGTCAAACGTGCTGAAACCCTGGCTGAGTTTCCTCCTTTATGAAAACTTTCCAAAGATTTATGCTGCTTTTTTGCCATGGAGTTATTTCCTCTGAGGAAGATACTGCAAGGGTAGGAGTTCATTTTGCCAAATAAATATTATCCAATATTCGGGAAGTATTGGCATTTCTGAACCTAAAGCAAAAATATCCATTTAATACCAGGATTCAGGATTTCTTGCTCCCTTAGTACCCTGCCAGCTCCAGGCTGTGGTAAAGGCACTATTGCCAAGGGAATATTAGGGAATAATGAGGTAATGTGCCTGGATGATAAAATTCTGGCTTTCTGGCTGAGATGGCATGCACCTATGTTCATATGAAAAGGCAATGTGGGATCTTTTAGGAGGCTGTCCAGCTTAAAAATAATGTATCAAAGAAAAAAATAAAAGAACCAGAAGTTAGACAGATAAAAATGTCCTCTAACTGCTTATAAACTGAAAGGAAACTCCAGTTGCAGAATACTGGTCCATGCCTAATCCAAAGTCTGCATTAACTAATGCTTGTTGGATGTTGAATTACAACAGAAAGCCTATGTTAATGCATGTGAGAGCCACATGAATATCAAACAAATTCATTACGATCATTGCTATTACAGTGAATACCAAATGAGTTCATAATGATGGACCAATGAAACTGTTACTGATAGATTTTATTTCTGCAACAAATCCTCTGTATAAGGGTCCACTCCTGTAGTATTAATTCTACTATAAGGCTGCATCTGAATATTAGCATCATCAGATAAATTACACCTTTCAATAGCCTGAACTATAGAGTCCAACCCTTTTTTTTTACCAACAGTACATAATTTTTTTTAAATCTCAATTTGTTCTTAAATTTTGATGACTATTGTAAAGGAGTAACACTTTATTTTAAGTATCCAATCATTAGGAATTCATTTAGTATTCATTGCAATAACACTGATACAATAGAATCGAATGAATAAGAAATTCATTTAGTATTCATATGGATGTGATATGTACTTCTAAGTTTTACTGTAATTCAGCATTAGCTTAGCCCTATTTAATGGATGCTTTATTTTAAGTATACTGGTAAAGATGACTTAATTTCTATATTTAGATTTTTTTTTTTTTTTACAAAAAAGCTTAAGGTATATGGCAAATTAATCAGAATATGATGCAAGCATTTCAAACCTGTGCAAGAGCATCAGCTTTATGAAAATGATTAAAAGAAAATCTGAACACCTTTCTTTTTCCTGATCGGTATTGACATATATACAGAACATGCTAGTTACAGAGGTTGCAATAGTTCTTTGATAGTGTAATGCACACCTGCTGTTTGAAGAACTGATTTTGTATTGGAACTTAAAGTACAGAACAAATTTTTTTTTTTATTAGCATGAAGGACTTCTAATGTATGAATGACAATTGTAAGAACAAAGGCAAGTCAAGCTTTCCTCCAGATTATGATCTTCAAAGTCAGAAAAGAGCTACATCCGTGTTCAACTGTTCCATACAGTGTAAGTAAATCAAAGAAATGCCCCTATTCAGCAAGGGCAAAACCTTATAGATAACCTCTCCTTCCTCTTTCAGCTTACTCCTTACTATCCATTAGCGATGGTTACCAGTGAACTGCAGTCACATCACTGAATCTGACAGAGTTATTCTGAACCCAGAGGGATTATGATGGTTTGCCTGTAATTTCTGGACTTCAGCAAACACACAAATGCATTTATGAAGTACCAACTATCCTTTCAGCTAGCTCTTCATTAAAATGTATTTAGATGTCCTTCAAAAAAAAAAATCATTTTACAGTGAAACTCAGACTGGCTGATTCCCAGGCTTACAGTTACTTTCCTATCAAGAATTAATGCAATATCATGCACACACCATTACTGAAAAATTCTACGCTGTTTTTTGCCAAGTGTTCCTATATAACAGTTTTATCACAAGTCTGACAGCCGCCATAAAAATTCCAGGCATTCTATATCAACAGCCCTCTTTGTACTAAGTTATTAAACATTAAATTTTTATTCGTCATTTGTATTCTGTTATGCAAAATAAGCTCCTTGATAAGATGTGTCTTCTTAATTGGGCCCTTGATGCTTCTTGGATCGGAGTTGTCAGATTAGCTGGAAGAAGAGGCTCTGCGTTGAGCCAGCTCGCTACCAGGAGACCAATAGCTTTGTAACAACGATATTAAGTTAGAGGGGCCAAATGGAGGGCAGCACTAGGCTCAGGTGAGACTCTACATCTGTGCATGTCTTATGCTCAGGCACTTTTCTCATAGCATCAGCAGGACTGATGGAAATAGATTTGTTTGTTGTTTACAGCATGCAGCTGTGGATGCTGCTGCATGGGAGTTGTATAAGATTGAAGCAAATTTGTACCGAGACTAAAATATTGAGCTTTTCTCCAGTCAGCAGTCTCTGGAATCTTATTGTTGAAAACTTTATCTAGTTGAAACCGTCCCCAGGGTGATTTTCATTTGCAGCTGCCCTGCTCTGTCTCTCACCGCCTGTCCCACTCTGCCTCTGTATCAGCCAGCACAGGAGTAGACTCTGGTGTACGAGGTAGTGGCTGGGCCCGGCAGAAGTAATGACAGCTGTGTCAAGCATTTTGTACACTGGGTTTTTCCAGGAAGTTTTTGGATTCCCACAAATCCCTCTGACAGCTGTCATTACGAGACATCATTATTTTCTTCCCTCTTAGCTACAACCTGAAGAAAGGGCTCAAAATTTAGTGTGGTGCTTGGTGACAAAGGATAATAAGAAATCTCTAAGCACAAGGAGGAAGGAAAAGAAAAACCCTCATGAAAATGTTGGATTTATTATTTTCATAAGGTAGACCAATTCTAACGGAGGTATAGTACATTTCCAGACTGGTGCTAGAAATTTCATTGATTAATGCTTCTGGTATTTGTTTGACTGAATTCTTCAGTAATTCTAACATAAAAAAAAATATGGGAACACAGCCACTGCCTCATTAGAGCAGCTGGGCCAAGAGAGTGTGAAGGGACTCAGATTTCCAGTTTGCAGGTGGGAAATGGAGGGTAGACGGAATGACCAAAGTTGTACTTGGATGCTGTGGTGGAGCAACACATTGAACTGAAACTTCTCACATTTCATAGCTGTCCTAACCACAAGACCTTCCTCTTGTCATAACTGAAGACGGCTTATTTAGTATTTAGCAAAATACTACATCTCTGGTGGTTGTCTGACCTGTTGGACCACATTGCTTTTATTTCCTGAACATTATAAATCCTTTTGTAGTTTTCATTTGGACACTTGGTGATTTTTCAGATTTTGGCACAAAAATGGCTTAGAAATATTGGCATACAATATTATATGGATTGAGTAACCTATTGCTATGGGATTCTTTTGGTCTTTTATGTAGGAAAGGTTTAGAGTTTTTAATACTGATTTTTTTCATAAGAAATCTTTTAAATGAGTACAAACCCTAATCCAATGTATTGGTGTATGTTTTCATTTCAGTACATCTGCTGCAATTTAGCTTATGGGTGACACCAAGGAATAGCATTCAAGTCTCAGCTCTTTTACTATCCTTCCTTTGGCCACCGTGATTTTTTTAAAGCACTTCATCTTTATAGAGCGTTTGACTGAAGTTTTGATACCCAGCTAGAGAAAAAACTTCTTTAGAAGAAAGACATAAAAATGAATGCTTTATATTGATCCTATGCATACTCTGTCTAGTTTTGTATAAAGGCCTTCTGCAAATCTCCTTGTGTTTGCTCATAGGCATCCCCTTGCAGGCTATATGGCTACAAGGCTGTTGTGGATCACTGGGTATTGCAGCAGCAAGACTGAGGATATTAGTTTGCACCTAACGTGCCTTGTGCTTTTAGCTGGGACAAGGGTCAAACAGCAGAAGCATGGTGGGGGAAAAAAGCAGCTGTAATGTCCAAAGACATTACAAAGATGTGTGGAGACATCCTTTCTTTGTGTTATATGTGTGAAGGCCTGCTTGCTGTCTTTCAGGCTAAGAACATCTGTTCCTCTTACGGAGACTCAGTATTCGCTTCCTATCCTGTGTTCAAAGACAAGAAAAAGACATGGAGATCCTGCCAAGGAAATAAAAACACTCAGTGGCAATGGGGAAGGTGAAGCTAGTAAAGACACATGTCCCAACATCAGCATCTCACACAACTCAAGGGGAAAGGGAGGAGTCGGTCTTGGCAGTGCCCTCTCTATCTCTACAGTCAGCTGCGAAGGGAGGGAGGAAGGGCAGGAAGAAGACATTTCCAGCATTGCTCCACTGATTATTTGGTGTAAAGCTCTTATGTATTCAGAGCATTTTCACTGGAGTAGGAGAGAGCAGCTTGCTCACTCAGTGCCCCTGTGCCTGGGACCTTGCAGGTGTCCCCAGCAGGCAGCACACTGCCTGGCACAGCTGGAGTAGCCCTGTTGACACTGCCCATGCTGCATTTCCTAGACACGACCTCCACACTTCCCAGCAACAGAATTTTAAAGGAGCTTCTGTGCCTAGTTTCCAGATTTCAAACATTGTTCTTCACCTGACAGTATTTAGAAGCTGAACCTGTAGACAACTCCTGCAGTTCAGTCACAGGCATGCACACACTGTGTGTGGTTAGCATCTGTCTGTCCGCCTCTCTCTTCCGTCTCAGACTCAGGGTGAAGGACACTTGGCTCGGGGGCTGACAGCTAACTAGATGATGTGCACCAGTGGCAGAAGAGCGTCTCAGTGGCAAAACAACATGCCAAAGGTCACACTCCAGCAGGTTGGTGGCAGAGCTAGCCCTGTGCCATCAGTCACAGGACCATCTCAGCTGTCTGGGACTGCATGTTTTCTGCAGCCTTCCCTCAGAGAGAGTTTTTTTAGCTGCCATATAGCTTAGAAACATAAGACTCCTTCCTTGATTCAAAATCGAAAGTTCTTCCTCACAGCACTTGAGACAGTTATTGAGCCTTGTTTATAGAAAATTATGAAGATTTAAAAAAAAAGGAAGGGGAGAAAGTCTTTAAATTCTGGGGGGAGCCTGCTCTTATCTTTAGAATTAAAGCCTACAATCTTGACTGGCTAAATAGATACCTTACATCTATAATAATTCTTTCAAGACATAGCAGCTAACCCATGTGATTTCAGCAGCCATGGCTCCAGCATCTGGCTGTGTTTTGACGTTTCTAAGATGTAGAGGTATTGTGTAGAATTGTAATGTTTCTACTCAAACGTCAGTGATAATATTCCTGGCATGCTCAAACAGTGGATATTCCTGTGCCTAGATACCTCATTATCTGCAGATGCCATAATGAGAATATGAACGCTGTCAATCACTTTGAGACACTTGTAAAAGCAATAACATAGGAAAGCTTTCCTTGATTTTCTCTTACTGCTGTGTGTTGGTTGGCTGGGGAAATCACTGGGATGTGAGGAACTGGGACTTTGTTTGGCCTATTCTTCACAAACTTGAAACTGTCAAGTTGCAAGACGCACTCCATAAATACCTCTAATTCATCTTCCGTTCAGAGGGTGTTAATGACACACAGGGAACTCTCCTGGAGCCTCACAGACAACTGTTACCTGTAAGACAGATTATGGGGGACTTACAGTGGCTTATCCCAGATATGACACCACTTAATGCCAGATCGTTCTCAATTATACTATTAAGGTTTATGGACTCTCCCTTTCTGTTTACTTTAAGACTACATAGACAGCTCAGGTTCAAAGCAGAAAAATCATACTTTCCAGCCAAAAAAGTATTAGAAAAACTTGAAGCAAACAGGCTATCCCTGGAAACCACCTTTTCATCCAGAAGGGCTTTCCCAAGCTAGATGTGTGAAGGTTTTTAATAAGCATTATGAAATCCCTACAGATGTAGATACAAAACATCTGCAATAGTTGACAGCTTCAAGTTATTTCTGAAAAACATATTCTGTAAGTAAACATCTTACGGTTTCTAATTATCAAAAGGGGAAATAGTTTGACTAGTCTCTCCTTATTTTTTGCTCATTTCAGTTTGACATCCATGGAATATTGGGTAGATAATATTCATCTTCCTTGACTTTGATGTCTAAAAGTTAGACAGTTAAGTCTGAGCTAGTTACCCTTTAAAGTCAGTGGAGTGAAACAGGGCAGTTTGTGCTAAGACAGAGTCTTAGCATTCGTCAGACGAATTGGATTTATAGTCTCTACTGATTATATAAAAAAAGATGTAGCTTAGTGACTAGTGCAGGCTAGATACCTGACTTTACATATTTAATGCTGGGTGAGACTGATTCCATCCGCCTTGGCCAAAATACTGCACTGTGCACTTGTGTTTCCTACACATTTGACAAAGAGCCCCCCAAAGCCAGGGTGGCTCTCCAGGGGTGCTGGCATCGCCGAGGCTAAGCTGCCAGCCTGGAGGCTCACCTCACCCATTCATGCTGCAAGCTGGCCCAGCAGAATCTCCTTTTACCTCAGCAATGCCCAGGTGCCCCTGTAATTTACTGTGTGTGGTGATGTAATGACAACTGTGTTAAGCTGGATAAAAGTCTAAATCAGGGGTAGGGAAGCATCTCTGGTTCCCTGAGGAAAGGTCCCTGCATCCTTGACCTAAGCCACTGAATGGGGCCCCAGCCTTTGGGTCTGTTCTGCTTGTGCAGGTGGAGTTGAGGGCCAAAGACTTTTATAGACAGTGCACTTCTGCATGACTGTTTCTGGAGGCTGCTAATGTATTCCTCTCCTCTCTTTTAATTAATAAATTAATTAATTCAGTGCTGATTTTACATTGCCCTTTTGTGTGTTGGAAGGCATGATAAACAGTAATCATTAATGTGTCGGTGGAAGGCTTAAAATGGCTTAGGATAAGGGCTTTTCACAGCTGCTGGAGAAGATGCCTTGGGTGGCCACAGATGGTGAGGTGACACAGCTGGGTAGCAGAGCAGAGGTATTGGGCTCTGTTGCTGGACAGGTACCTGACCTGCTGGGCAGCTTCTGGGATATCAGGACTGCCATTGCACCCTTCCTAGCCTGACCACACTTGAACAAATATGTTGAGCTCTTTTTGGCAAATTGGTTGGACTTCAATTCTGGATCTACTTGAACCTGTTTGTATTTTACACCACTTGCTACACAGTTTTGAGCACAACTCCTCCCATTTTATCCTTGCATTTAACATAAACATAATGTAGCATAAAGGTGAACTTGATTTTATCATTTCATCAGGGCTCCACAGAGTGTGTGTTTTCACTGAATTCATTTTACCTGTATAATCTCACATTATAATGGTATTGCCTTCCAGAGGGTCACTGCAGACTTGCACTGAGATCATGTTGTCATTGCAAGCTTGTGTGATAATAGGATTACCATAGGCATGTTTTGAAATCGTAAGATTGCTGTGAGGACATTAAGGCTCTATTCAAGAGTTTGCATCAGTAAGAGTAGCACAAACCAAACTGGAGAAATGTAAGAGTGTTACAAAAAGGAAGACACTTGATATATCTTGCTCATGAAAGGAAACCATTTGTGTTTCTAGAAGGTTTGCAACAGGCATGAAAGTAAATCGTGAAAGCTTGAAAGAAATTAAATATTTATTGCAGGTCAGATTTACATATATACATGAAAGTATGTACACAAAAGTGCAAATGGAGTTACTATTAGTGCCTTTAGAGGTAAATGCTTCTGTTGATACCTAATTAAACAGCTGCATATTGCACTGTGTTTTATCAGAGCAGTAATGGTGTCTGTCTGCTCGGGCTGTCCAATTGTGTCAGCTTTTTTATCCTTAAGTAAAAATGTCCTGCTACTAGCATTACCACTAAAACAGTGAGTATCCTGGTATGTACACAATCGCATATGATTTCTTGTTTGCAATGTTGGTAACTATTATATGCAGAAGTTCTGATCAAATAGAAAGTGAATGAGCCCATAAAATTAGTGTCATGGAAACAAAGAATTATTACAGTGTACTCAAATTTTAAACAAGTAGTGGGGAGTACTTAATTTCTGCTTATCATTTTTGATGTTGTTTGTGTTCTTTAGGCCTATTTAATTAAAGAAGAGCTTGTGGCTTCTTTTGGGAAAATAAAATAACTCCACCCAGAGAGGTGTGTTGTATTCTATTCTAATTCTGTCAGCTACTTCCTTTTTTTTACTTTCTTTCTTTTGAATACAGGGCATATTTGCAATGTGATATAGTTTAGCAGTATTATTTAAAATCTGGCTATTAAGCTTACCTACCATTCTGAAAGCTAGGCAAACCTCAGATCATCCTGAATGCTTGCCCATCCAAACCTTAGTCAGTGACAGATTAGCTTAGCAAAGGGCCTTGCCTGGCCGTCCCAGCTGGTTTCTACCCTCATTTCAAAAGTATATTTTCCTCAAAAGCTCTTCATCTGACAGCTGCGTTGGGGGGCAAATAAAACAGAAAAATGCTTGGAAATTTAATTTTTCAATGAAAGCTTTGACAAAGAAAAAAAATTCATTATTAAATCCTGCTCGTCTTCAGCACTATTTTCTGAGTAACTCTTAAAGGAACCTCTAGCTTTTACCACCAATTCCAGCTTGGAAACCACCAATATTTCAGAAAGCTCAAGGGAATTTTCAGCTGGCCCTGAGGATACTCCAGTTTACATATGGCTGGTGAAAGTGTGTCGCCACAACATGAGATACATCTGGGGTGTACATGTACATGAATGGTGAATTAGTGGCTGGAGTTGTGGGACAAGGCTCAGAGTGGCAGGTGTTTTAAAACCAATGCTGCCAAGGGCTGCAGTCATTAAATCATAGAATAATTTAGGTTAGACAGGACCTCTGGATTTCATCTATGCTAATCCCTTGCTCAAAGTTAGGTTAAACTTGCAAAATACCTCATCACCTTCTTTATTATCTGATCTAATTTCAAAATTATCTCACCTTTCATTAAAGGGTATAAAGGCACCTTTGAAAATTAAGTTTTATACTCATTTTGCAAAAGGAACAGTTCAGATCTCAAGTAACCCACTGCAAAGATACTGTCCAAGCAGACCCACAGATTTCCTATCCTGTCTCTCAGATTTGTGCTTTCCCTGCTAGACATGCTGCCTGTCTACAGTACGATTGGTTATTATTTACATGGAGGCACAAGATCCTTGTAATAAAATGTTCATCAAAGCATCAAAGTAGTCATCACTGTGGTCTCATTTTTTTCTATTGGTATCATTCAGAGTTGTATACATGTGTTTCCTACAGGCAGAATTTGACCCTTACTGCACAAGTTAGAAGAAGAAGTTGGTTATTAAAGTAACGTGGTTTGAAATTGCTTTGGTAGTTGCTAACCTACATCAATTTAGGTTACCTAAAAATATAAAGCTTTGAGTGAAATCTTAGAGAAGCAAAGAAAAATAATGCTTTCATGTGTAAATGGCATATGTTGGACAACCAAAATAAAAACCTGCATGTGGTTATATTCTGGGCTCCCTATTATTTTGCTGCTCTGCGTATACTGGATCGAGGTCTACAGTTGCTGACCACTGCTTTGATTATCTCGCTGTAGCACATAATGCTTCGTACCCAGAGAATCTATCCTAGCAAGCTCCTAAATTGTATTTGGACAAAGAATAATTGAACACTGGACAGAATAACAAATGCTATGGTCAAGTTTGCTTCATGGGTTTATCGTGTTGTATTAACATGATAGAAATATGAATACTTAAATCTTATCTCAGGTATAGTTTATAACTGCATTAATCATTTACTGTATTATATATTTTTCATGTCACTAAGATTGTGAGGAAAAGATTCAATTTTCCCCGTGCAGTCAGTTGAATGTGGTTTAGATAAGTTAAAGGCATTGCATTAAACTGTTTCAATGTGGCTTTCTCTTATAGATCCTATAAAAGGATGGGAAACATATATCAAACAGTAATAACCAGTATATTTTACTTTTTTTTTTCAAAGTCATGTAGCCGTGCATTTTCCATTTTCATTATAATCAAATTAATGAAGTTACTAAGTCTGCCACTTACAGGTAAATGTATTCAAATTGACACAGGCATTTTTACCTACTATATTTGCTTAAAATTTTTAAAGGGAAATGCTCTCCTATCATTTGAAGTAACAGTTTGATAGACACTGAAATTACCCAGAGATATCATAAAGAGAGGCAACAAATACCCCCAATACACCCAACAGTGTTTCACTTTCTTTATATTTACCGGTGATGTGGAATATGAACCTTCCAAAAAAGAGAGTGACTCACTGGCATGCATTTCTGAGATTTCAGCACACCACAAAGCACTCCCATTTTATTCCACATAAAAAAGGAATAGGTACCAGCATATGCATTATGCACTGGTAACTGCCTTTTTAGGTCATTATATGAACATTGCACATTCATTGTCTATGAATTATACGTAGATTCTAATTTGCAAGAGAGATACTGATTCATTTCCTCGAAATCAAGAGGTGGCCAAAGGAAAAACAGTAGATGAAAAGGCAAAAGATGCTGGGAGGCTGAGCTGACTGCTGCAGGCTGAGCACCCACAGGGCAGCATGGCTGCTGACCTCAGTATGAAATGCTGTAAGTGGACTAGGTAGCAGTATTTGCATGTCTTCAGAAGTGCCTTGTCAATCTGAAGGGATTGTCAAACCAGGACATACAGATGAATATGGGGTGGTTAAGTCCATTTGCAGTGCCTCTTATTGCCACGCTAATATATGGCCACTGTGGCTCACACCAGGAGCAGCTTCTTCTGCTCCATGGGAAAATGTGCAGGGGATCACATCTGGCTGGGCTTGGGTCTGGTCAGGATCGGGGCTGGCTGGGGATCGGGTCCAGCACTGTGCCTGGGACTGCTGAGCACAGTACGGCACACAGAGGTCGGCATGGTCTCCAGGCAAGGCAGGCAGCCGCCTGCCTGCAGGCCAGCACCAGGAGGTCCTGGAGTGGCTGTAGCATGCGGGTACATGGCTCCCCTGTGCAGGGCGCAGGGATTGCAGCAACAGCACAGAAATACTGTAACTGGAGATGAATTCATTGTGTTTCTGCAAACTTTCACGATTGCTCATAACCATGTTTTGGAAAGTCCCATTTAATACCCCTCCCCTCCCCCCCAAAAAAAAAATTAAAAAAAGGCAGTTACCCAGCTATAGCTGTCATGCTTTGCCATCATTCATTATTATTGCGTTTCAAATTTTTGTATCCAGGAAGCCAACTGGAACATCAGGATCCTTATAAGACAATTCTTTTACTGCAAAATTCCCTGCAATCGTTTATATCTCTGTTGCGCTTCAACATTGTACTTTGTTTGCTTTATGACTATAAAAATAAATATTTTAATAAATTTTTAAATATATTGTACAGTAATAGCAACTTATTTTCCAGTCAGATTTCCTCTAATTGAGATCAGCTTAATGAATTGTACAATATGGAAGATTCCCTGCCATGGAGGATTTATATGCCTAGACTGTAAGTGGTGAGTGAAGTGTTTGCCAGCACTCAATTAGTAGTTCCTATGTCATTACTGGATTTTTGGAGGGTTTTTCTTAAAAAGCTTTGAATTACAGTGTCACAAAATTCTAAATCAATTACATATGTGTCCTTGTATCTACCCCATAAGGATACCTGCCATGATTTTTTAATGGTCCTTTTAGATTTCTTGTTTACTTCCATGAAATGAAGTAAAGGTCATAACACAGTGCAACTTATTTCTTAAAGTTTAGAAAAAAATCAAAACAGCAGGCCATAGAATAGAAAGGTGAGATTCAAAGACACAAATCACTTCACAGTCACAAAAATTGCCAAAAAATAGCAGCTTGCAGCTGTGCACAGCAGGGACAGAAAACATTAAACACATGTTAAATAACAAATAGGAGACTTAAATATAGCTAAAAGTGGACCTTATTCTGAATAAATCACGTAAACTGCATCTTAATGGTTCTAAGGAATGGAATGGATCATGTGAAATATGTTAAATTTATATTGTTAAAAAATCAATAGTTAACCCCCCCCTTTTAAAAAGGGGACTACTGAGTCCATGAGTAAATATTTTGTCTTTCATTTTCTTTCTCTGTGTACAGCCGGATTTGTGAAATTTCATTTCAGTTAAGGGCAAAGCAGGACTTGCATTCAAAGCAGTTTGGATTTTGGGTACGAAACTATTTAACATTCTCTTTACAGGGGCTGGAGTTTTAATGAAATTGTCCTATTTCCCTTTCTTCTGTTACAAATGCAAAGGACGTGTATTATCCCATTTTTTGATACACTCCCGGTAAAGTGTTTGAATTGGTCTATCCAGCATCCTGCATTCATTTGTGATGCCTGTGAAAGGGCAACCATTGCTCAGTGGGCAGAGTGCACCTCATCCCATCCTTTCTACTGTCTGGGAATGAGCAGCCAAGAGTATGGGGGAGAGGAGGGATAAAAAAAGGATCTCTTGTTTTTATGAGAAGCATGAAAAATAAATCACCACTTTGAGTATTCAGATCAATCCTGCTGGCAACTATCTTTCCCTTGAAATGTTGTTGCCTGCATATTTCTGCCTTCTGAATATTTTCAAGCCTTTTTGCTTGCCTTCCGCACCGAGGGTCATGTTTTAGTTTCCCTGTATATATATTTTTTGAGATTAATGTACCTTAATGACATCATTGTGTGTGATGATGGGAAGGTCTCCAAGTTTGCTTTTCTTCCCAGCTCTGTTGCACTTCTGAACAAATCAGCTCTGAGGCTTTGATGTCTTTTCCTTTAGGGCTATCTTTCTTATAGGCAATATAGCTTACCTATACATTTAGCAAGTCTGCAGTCTCTCATTAGATGCATTTTTGTCATCAATAATAAGTTCCCAAGGAGCCCAATATGAGGGGTAAAGGATACAGTGTGGAATGGAGCCATTGTTTGATAATGCAATATCTCTCATAACAATGTAAATAAGGGGCTGAATACATTTCAGGGCTCCTTTGTGTTCCACGTTATTGGATGGTGCTCTATTTTCAGTCTGAATATTCATAATATGCTCCTAGAGTGCAGCATCGAAGTAAGTGGCTTTGAGGAATTTTTTTTTTTTAAGTGGAAGGAAAAAAAAACCAAATGAGGAGTGTTCTAATGAGGAACAGTTGAGTACTATGATTTAACGTACTTCTGAGGTTTCTATCAGCCTGGAGCCATTCTTTCTTGGCTTGTACACAGTGCATTTACATGGAGCTCTGTTTGGATGAGTGCCTTCCAAAGTACTAAATACTCTAATGTACTGAAAAGAGATAAATACAGAAAATGCATACATGCATCCACACACACAAAGTGCAAACACATATACACACACACACCCTTGCAGACACACACCCCGTTCCCCCCCTACAGATGTTTTCACCTCCTCTATGGAGAGATGATTGAAATTTCAGAGGCAAAAATAATAAAATTGTACATAGTTTATGCATTTATTACCTGGCATTGTGTAATACTGAAGTACTGTTTAAAGGGATGCTCTCCCACACCTTCAGTGTGAGACCAAAGAATAAGAATACAGAAAGGGGAAGAAAAACAAGGGGAAGCAGGGGAAACCCCACAAAATAAACCTAATGCAAGTGTTGTCCCTTCGTCCCTGACCTGCCTGACCCTGATGACCTGAAAAGGAGGCAAGGTTGGGTTTGGGTTTAAACAGCACAATAAGCTGTGTTGCTGGGAATCGAATACTGTAAATGCAGACAATAAGCTCTGGAAAGTATGTCATTGTTTACCAAAGGGCTCTTTGCAGTGACCTCATGAGCTAACAACAATGATGGGAGCAGCAATGGTAATTGTGAGTTTCATAGCACAGTCTTTGCTAATTTCTTTCAGTTCATTCCTAAAAAAACTCATACCACAAAAAAAGAGAGAAATAAAATCATGAAAACAAAGCTGAATAGGTTAATGAAATGACAATAGAAAAGTGTCCTAAATGGGGATACAATTGCTGCCTGAAATATTTATTACTCACATTTATTTAGATCCTTCACGAAAAAATGTGTCTGTTTTCCTATACTTTGATTTTTGCTCTGAAGTTTCGAGGAGTTTTTGTGCTTTTTCATCTAATATTCCTCCTCTAACTCTCCCAACGTGATTCATTTCTTTAAGATCTTGTTTTATTTTTAAGTCATCAATTACTCAAACTTTGTTGGCCTATCTATTCTCTGCCATCTGGACCCCATACCTTATTTTAAAGCATGTTCAAATAATGACAACCTTCTTTTCTCAATTAATTTATGGGCTGTGGGGACCATTTTTCATTTGTTATCATGCACTTCCATTTGATCTCTCATATCTTTCTTCTGCATCTGCAACCATAGTGTATAAATCTTCCTCTCAAGCATTGTCATGGTGCCCAAGATATATAGGTGTACCTCCCTATTAGTTCCACAAAACTGACCTTAATTTCTAAAAATGGTATCAGATGCGAATAAAGTTTGGTAAGATGATTTGTTTTGATTTACTTTGTACCACTTATCTTGGAGTTTTCTTCCTACTTTTCTTTTATCTAATTTAGACAGTATAGTCTTGCAAGCCCAGTTGCATGTTTATCCGTTACCTCCCTGCCAATGCTGCTCCTTAGAGAGATGGTGCTGTAAGATTTTTGGATGCTAATAATAAAATGGCATTTTTCAGTAACCTGTAGTAAGTATGCAATTTCTTTTTGCATTTAAAAACGGTAATTCTGTTTCGGACAAAATGTGGGGATTTTGTAGGTCTGATTGAGGTGATGTTAGTCTGGTAAAATGAACAGAAACAGACAAATCCAAATAGCTTTCATTTTATTCTGCTGTGTTGACAAATGATTAGACTTAAAAATCCAATTCTCCCACCGAGCACTTACAAGAAGCTGGTTTGGACTGCTGAAGGTCTGTGGTTCACAAAACAAAAACCTCTCTTTTTGTGTTATTGTTGGGGGGTGGGGGAGAGGGAGTGGGTTTGTGTGCACACCTATGTATGTGTGTTTTGTTTTACATAGCAGACTTCAGTCCAAACTAAGGATTGCTAATTAAGCTAAAACCATGACCAGATGTTTATTAACACCTCTCAGGTTCATGGGATTTGGATAGCGTGCAGTTTTCATGGACTAATTTGAGAGGGAAACACCTTTATTGGAATAATGGCCAATTATAATTGCCTACTTTGCCTATTTTTCTTTTATCTGGTGTACAGGGGGAAAACAATAAGCCCAACCTATCATCCTTGTGCTGTTAATATTAAGTCTGCACGTTATTGCATGCATATTATTAATAATAAATACATAATAATGTACCCATGAAAAATTCCTCAGCCGTTTACTTTACAACAACTTTTTGGTGTGTGGTGTTATCCGTTTATCACATGCCAACATTGTTAACCTATTTATATGTAGCTTTGCCTCTGCCAAAGCAACGATGCGTCGCTTTGATGCCAAAAAGCACTGAAACAGGAAGAGTTGCTGTTGGGTCCCAGCATGGTGACTTCATCACAGGCCTCAGCTTCAAACTGTGGAGTAATAAAACTGAATAGCACAATATAAAACTCCATGTTTCATAAGACAAATATTGCTTTACGCATTCATGTCCCTTGTACTATGTTAACTGTAGGAAGAAATGGAATACAGTTTTAGTGACCCCCTGGGACCTATAAAGGCTATTTCTGAGTCTGAATCTTGCTGTTTAATTTAATCATTTATTATATTAATATTCAAATGGGCTGCATCTTATTAGCTACTGCAAAGATGTTAGTATGTCTGAAATAAATACCTAATTATGCTTTTGAAGACAGAGAGGTTCTAAACACTTTTGTACATTTGTGCTAATAGAACAGTTCATTTGCAGATTTTTTTCTGCAGAAATCAGCAGTCTGAGCATTTTGGTTTTTTCCCCTCCTTACTTTGAATAAAATAAGAGCACAGATCAAATATACCATTGCGATGCCTAAATAGCACATATGAGTTTTCCCCTTTGTACTGTGAGACCATTCTCCAAGCGAGTGAGTTATACAGTAGCAAACTGACCAGTGCCCTCAGCTTCCAGCTCAATAACACATTAATAAAAATAACTGCTTTAATCAAATGACCATGAAATTAAGTATGTTCTTATTCAAATTAAACAAATGGATATGCTTTTGAAAAACATTTTGAGCCTGACATGGTCATGTTTAAAATACATTGACATTTTATTGTTTTAAAAGCCCATTATTATTTTTTCCCTTGAGTGCAAACCAGAAAAGATGAGGACTTGGAATTTCACATCTTCAAACAATGGACAGCAGCTTCTTGCAAAAACACATGTTGTGATTCTGCATCAGATGGGTAGCAGGATAGAGGGACGTGGAGGAAAAACCATCAAAGGATTTCTAGTACCAGCTCATCTGCAGGATCTCCAGGTAAAACCTTTTACTAAGGATGACTTGTACTGCAACTACTATGTATGTAAATGGTAAATACTAAAATAGTAAAATTTAAACTAAATGCGCACAGTGTGTTTAGAGCAGTGCAGAAAATTAGTAATAAATGCAAAAGTTACAGTCTACAATACTAAGAGTTGCAAGTTACTATCTTTCAAAACATCACCACCACTAAACTTGGCATAATTTTTTTTTTAAGGCCCTAAATCCAAGGTTCCTACTAATACAAAATTATTTATTTCATCATTGTTTGCTGAATATATGTCGGTGTTAATAAAAGGTTAAAGGACAGAGACTGCTGGAAGCTGAAGTCCTCATTTTATCTGCAACCAGCCAAGTTAGCGAGCTGCAGGATGAGGTCCTCCTAGCTGACCTGCAAATGGGCTTATGCTCACTCAGCTGCAGCAGTGTGAAAACCTCACCACAGCATCTCCTGCAAGCGAGGATGACAATTACCACAATTATTACAGCTGGCAAATTATTGGCCTTCTTGAGCCCAAGGGGGCAAGGTGGGTCAGCTCCCATATTTACGCAGGGGAGTTTTGTCTAATGCCCTTAAGTCTTGCTACTGCTCACGTGAGTGTTGCCTGCAAAGGCTGGGACTAGACCTCACTCTGGAGTTCATTTCTTAATTCTCCCAGAGCTTATCCCATTCACTCCACAGAGTCTTTGCTGTATGCAAGTCATACGTGAAAACCTGTGAGTTTTGCTGTGGAGAGCTTGAGTCAGTAACACCCCGCCATTGCAGGAAACTGATGACAGCTATTTGGTTACCTGAAACCATTGTCAGGATTGTGAGGAGGATCAGTGTATGTTATGGCATGCAATGCATAATGTTTTATAACCACTATTATCTTAGCGATCAGCTGAAATTATTAACAATGGTCATCTGAACTACCCTTCATATAAAACACTAGCCTTGGTAGTTTTCTAATTAATGGTAATACTGTTTACCTCAATAAGTAGTTAATGCATTTCCCTGTTGGAAAATATTTTAAAATATACATTGTTTCCCTTCTTTTTTTTTCCTGCAGAGTATGTAAAGATTTGATTTTCGCTGTCAGTTTAACGACTGGAAGCAAAGCCAGGGCATCAATAGTTAACCTTATATTACCCTCTGCTAAACAGACACAGTATCAATGTAGGGGTTTAACTACCACACCACTAAAAACACATATTCCTGCAGTTTTAGACTAGCTGTAAGAATGCTGTGTATATGTTTTCCTCATTATTTGGATGTGCTGTTTGAATGTTGTGATCAGTGATTCAGAGCACATGATTCATCAGGAAGACATTTGCTAGGCAGACATGTGAGGAGCTGTCTGCCTCTTCAATCTCACTGACAGGGCAAAAATGCTGATTTATAGTAAATCATTAAAATCTGCTTATTATTGCACTGCTTGTTCCTCTTCTCCACTTCAAGCCAGCATCTTGATCTGCATCATGTCTCTTACAATTTTATACTACAGCAAGCAGTTATTTAAACAAGAGAGAAATGATTCTCAGTCTTTATTAGTGCATATGAAAGGATATTTTGTTTAAAGAAGACTAATTAAGAAAGCAGACTATTTTCTTGCTCAGTTTAAGGGAAAATAAAGATTTAAAACATGTAAGTGCAAAGAATTATTACAATAAAAATACTTTAAAGTGATTATTTAATAGCTTGGTTTTTTTAAAAAAATCATAAAGAAGAAGCTCAAACACTACCAAAAATATCTGGAAGGAAATAGAGGTTGGTGGGTTATTCAGTTTGTGATGGAACTCAGAGTAGACACAGCTAAATATTATGTGACTATTGGTGGAAAAGGAAAAAAAAAAATTCTCAAAGCTCAAACTAGGTGCCAGTTGGGTACACTGACAATGGAAATATTAAAATAATTGTCAAGAAGGGGGAAAAAAGTTTTGTTTACTTTGAAAGAGGTGGTTTCATGAAATAATACAATATGTAAATACGCTGCCTGATAGAAAAACAAAGAAACAATACAAAGAGGTCCATATTGTGTATGTGTTACTTACAGTAAAAATTTTAATTTGATGCCTAGGGACAGAAATCCTTGCCACTGAATTACAAAGAAGTGAATAAACTGACTCAAAATTAATCCATACAGATCTGTCCCCTTAATAATACT
The DNA here is from genome assembly GCF_963921805.1 of Phalacrocorax carbo. Classification (NCBI taxonomy): domain Eukaryota; kingdom Metazoa; phylum Chordata; class Aves; order Suliformes; family Phalacrocoracidae; genus Phalacrocorax; species Phalacrocorax carbo. Next base: position 33,141,233 of record NC_087520.1, on the reverse strand, counting down.
AATTCCAGAGAACAAAGCAGTGCATAATGCATTTTAAATTAACTTGGAAAATGCATAATTTATATTTGTTTTATTTCTTCATATTGGAACACAGGTACATTTTAGAATGCTAAGGACAAGAAAGGAGAGGGCAGATTTTGTCCATATATGCTCAATTTTAAAAAAATAAAACCAGACAATATTTTTCAAGCTCTCTTAGAAAAGGACTTCAGCTGTGAAATATTACAGAGAAAGGATAAACACAGTTAGGAGAGAGAAAATTATTTTTAACATGCTGTGAAATGAATATGTTTGGTTAAAATATAAAAAGGGTCCTAATTCCTAATAAAACATTCTGAAATAGATAATTATATATTATTTTGGATCAAAAATAATGTCCTTACTCATGAGAAGCAATTGAGAGATACACAGCGGGGTGCCCTGTCGGGCATGGCAAGCAGATAGAATACGGGATGCAGGAGGGGCAGGGGTAAGGCACTGCAGTGCGATGCTCCACTCATTGAAAACTACACAGTGTGCATGGGAATTGGCAAGACTCAAGCCTGCTTTATCAGTGCTCTTCACCTACACATATAAAATTTGCACCTGCCTTTTATATATATATAAAATTATTTACCGTAGTGGGTGCAAGTAGAAAACCAGGTATCCTGTGTCTAATCTAGAAACACTGTGCCCATAATTCTGAGGTGCATTGATCCTTCATCCAGTGGGGTAGCTCAGCAGGTTAGCTTCACCCTCTCCAGCCCAAAGGGCAAACTTCTGTTACCCAGGCACCAGATTACCATGGGGAAGAGGAAATAATTTCATATACTGGTATCTCAGCCTCCTTCCAGGCTTTGCCTTTTGGACAAACTCATAGGTGTTTCACTGCCCCACCATAGTATGCCTGGGCTGCTGGATTTGAAAGTTTGTTTTTCAGTTTGAAGGAAAAAGTGAAGAGGGAAAACAAAAGGCTTGCTGCAGTACAAGCACAGGTGCAGATGGTAATGGAATACAAGGAAAGAGCATCTGGATTTAAAGATTTTTAGTCTGGAAAATTAGTCCTCACTGGTTTTCTTGCTCCTCTTCCAAAGTAACATTGGATCTAATAAATTGGAAGGGTGTTTGGAGAGGGCCAAAAGGCAATGGGATAGGTGTGTGCCTTTTGCATAGCCGTATATGCAGGGATGGGGCATACCTACATGGGGGGCAGGGGTGTCTAAATGCAGACCCCTCTGGAGTACCAGTCTGGGTGGGTCCTGAAAAGACATTTTCGTTCTTGTATCACAGCTATGATACAGAGTGAGGATGGAAACCTGAGTGAGAATTGAAAAAATTGGACCTACCTGACTATGCTTACTCAGGGGAATGTTTGCTCACCTGGTATTTAAAACAGCGGTGGTACCTGTGCAACTGGTAATCAGTAACAATTTAGAACTGGTGTAGTTTTCAGTTACTAATACTGCTGATAACTTGCTTTGAGTGGTTATCATAGGAGAACATGAAGGGTAAAGAGCATATTTCATGGAGATTTTTCTAAATAATCTTTATGATGTTCAAAAGAGGTGAAATTTGCCTGAGACCAGACTTTCTTAATACCTGGAAATTTAGCCCCCAGTTGCTAGGCTATAAATCTTTCTGCCAGATTGGGTAGAGCATCACATTACCTTGAACTAAATTTGTAAAGAATGACCACTGTCCTCACAGCTGTAAGAGAAAAATGTAAAGCTTGTCCCAAACCATGGGTTTTAATAGGCTGTTCACATGAAACTAAAGAGCGAGGAGATAAAACCCAGCCAATGCAAATTTATCCAAACTGATTACTTCCATAGTGACAATATGTTAAATAATGACTTTACTAGAAAACTAAATTGATTACATTTTGCACACTTTTAGTATTTTAACTACCTGGAAAAAATATCAGCTTACGTTTCTAGAAAAACATTCCCTAGTTAATTCCTTCCTTGGTGTTATGGTTGCGAGTTATTTTCAATAACTCAATTTACAGGCTAGCCTTATCATGGGCTAATGCAAATTAATGCTTTGAGTCATAAGTGTTTCCCTTGGAAACAGTAATTTCAAGTTAATGTCTCTTGATGTGAAATGGAGTGCAGTGTCACAGGCTCTCTCTCACCAACCCAGAAATTAACTTCTCTTCCTTCTGAGCAAGAAATATGGATGGCGTCCTGCTTTGCTACCCATAAAAACTTATATAAATATGCGTGTATGTCTATGTGGGTCTATGTGGGGGTGTGTGTGTCGGGTTGCTCTTCAATGACCTGGTTATCTTGTATTTTCACTGGTGCAACCAAAGCTGTGAAAAGACCATATGCAGCCACTGGAAATAAAAGAAAAAACAAAATACTAAGATTTACAGCATGTTCATACAATGATTATTCATGAAAGATAATTGTTGAACCCCCAACCAGGCCTGTTTGGGCAGGTTGGGTTGGTTTGTACCAACCTTTCTTACCAAGCAGGTAAGAAAATTTGCAACTAGCAACTATGAAAAGAACATAACAGAATTAAAGTAAGAACGAAAAAGAAAGAAAATAGTGAGCTGAGGGGAAAAACATGTTTTTTCATTGTATTAATGACTTCTCTTGTGAAAGATTTTAAATGTCATAACAGTTGAAAAATTCTCCAATCCAGCATGGCTATGTCTCCTGCATATATGTTTGATTTTGTATTTTCAGTCCAATCTTTCTAACACAGCCTGCAGAACTCCAGCCTTACAGTATTGCACAGAGATAGATCACAGCACTTCTCTCCATCCTTCCAGCCCTCTGCATCTGTTGGAGCATGGGCTTTTTATTCTCATAGTTGGGCAAAACTAAGACCAGAGTAAAGTCTGACCTACTAATGGTGAATTCAGTTACCATAGAGTCAAAGTAGACTAATTGTTCTGGCTGTGCCCTTGATGGTGCCTTCCCCTAGAGCTCTCACATTACTTAAAGCACCTGTGTTTTGGACTGTTGGTTGTTTCTTCTTCTTGCAAAAAATCCCTTTTTTCTTTGCCTTCTTATTAGTCCTGAAGTCAAACCTCTGATTTTATTTGCACCTACCTTCTGGAATTTATTTTAAAATAAATATTAAAAAGCCCAACAAACCAAAAAATCATCCCTTCTCCACTTTTCCTTTGCATAAGGTAACTAAGTTTAGAAAACAAGATTTGTAAGCAGAGAAATTACAAAAATCCCATCTTACAATATTGAATATTTTCTATCTTTGCATAGTCCTGAAATTCTTTTGGAGATACCCAGCTCCCCGTCCCACCATGGACAGTACTTGTGGGCTGCTACTCTTTGACGTCCACAAAATCCCACAGCCTTCAGAAAACTCTAAGGTGACACCAGTCATGCTACGTACTTTCTCCCAGCAAATGAAACTAATCTCCAGACTCCTAAGGAATAAAAACAATTAAAAAAAAAAAAAGACGTGGTAAATGGCAATTAACTTAGGGTGCCCACTGAGCATCAGATAGGCCAGTCCCAACAGGCCTCTGAGCTTAAGAGAGCACACAGCTCAGCAAGCCTTGGGACAGCTAAGGGAAATTATGTGGTGCTGCCTCACAACACAAAACCCTGCAGAGGCTGCAGGCCTCTAACTCGCAGAGGAAGGAACTGGCTCTTCTGAAAATTTATGGGTCGGATATGTTCAATGAGAAGGGAAAAAAAATCTAAATTGCTTACAGCTCTTGCTCCTGAGAGAAGTAGCTATGCATCCTTGGGAAATATCTTCCCTCATCTTGAGTACAGGCAGGAGAATGAAAGTAGAAGTGCCCATCAGCAGCCAAAGGCAGATGTGGCATTTCAGAGGGAGGGGAATCCAGGACAATAATAAGATCTGAGACAGAGAACAAGGTAGAATCCTAGAAAATGAAAGGGATGGAAGAAGAAGTGAGACTGCAATAAAAGGAATGAAGAATGGAAGACAGAGCATTCATAAACCAAGATGAACAAATGAGATGGTAAAAACTAGGGAGGAAAAGGAGCAGCATGACTGATTTTTAAAAGCTGGGGTCCTGGTGTCTATAGGAGGAGGAGAGGAATAAAGACAGTGGGGGGATAAGAGGAAATAAAGACAATCTGGGCTGATGGAAATAGCAGAGACAAAGAAAACAAAGCGTGTCTGAAGAAACAGCAGCAGGAGTGGAGCGCACAAATTCCTCCGGGAGGAGGCAAAAGAGAGAATAGCTGTGTGCTCTGGACAGAAAGGGATTGCTTGAGAAACCACAGGCAAAAGACAACAAAGTTTTTATTTATTAACGCAGATTGTTTAACGATTTATTTTCCTAAGGTTTGAAGCAAATTATGGGACTCAGAACACTAAACAAGGATGCAGAAGAGAAAAAATATTTAGTTTAGGTTGTGCAGGTGAGCTTTAGTTTTTGGAGTGTCTTGAAAAAGCACATACCAAATAAAGTTGCAGAAAGAATAATAGCCTGTTTACAAGATCAAGGCAGAGAAGCAAATTGAATGAAAGGTTAATAAGATCAGAGTTCATGAATTAAGGTTTACATTATCTTTTTCTTAAAGAGAAAGATTTAAGAGAAAGATCATGCGATCTATTTTTATTGTAAGAATAAATAGATGTATGGAAGAGCAGAAGGAATAATATGCAATCAGTGAAAGGACCTGGTCTTCTTGCCCTTCCATATGAAGTCAAAGACATTGCATATTCAGGAATCAATACATCTTTCTTTAGTTGAAGAAGTCACTTATTGTCCACATTGATTCATGTCATCCAACTGTAAATGGTTTTACTTCATCAAAGAAAGAAAAAAAAAATCTTGTTTTTTCATTTCCTAGCTTTTTTTTTTTTTTATATATTTTTATTGTTGGCACAGATAATTCATTCTGACCAAAAAGCAAATATTCAGATATGAGCAAAAAGACCAGAAAGGCTACTAGGGAAGAATCTGTTCAGGACTTTATTTAGAGACTTGAAAACAACTGAAAATACTAATTTTTATACTTCTAACCTACATAGTGTCATATTTAGAATTATATTTGCAATCAAATATATGAAGTCCAAAGATCTCACTTTAATGCAAAAACACCACTGCTATCTTTTGGAGATTTTTTTTTTGTTCTTGCGTTATGTTTTTTAAAAGTGTGCAGAAAAAGATACCGCAGATTCAGCACTTAAGAAAAATGATAATCAGACAGTATCACATTTAAATTATAATGTTACATTATATTGCAACACCTTCCTTTTCCTATAACTCATGGCAATTCCCTAAGGACCATCACTCTTTAGAGAAAATAAGAGATTTCACCAGTAACAATCCAAAAGAATTCTTGCACTTTGGAGTGTTTTGTTTTTTTTTTAAAAAAAGAGACAGTTTACACACAAGAATATGGCTGCTGATGGGGTAATTGGGACTCAGTTGGCAAAAATGTTTTTCTTTTTACAGTTACTCCTTTTGGACTTCATTCTGTGGAAGGCTGAAACAAAAGTCTTGGCAAAATTTCCATGGCTAAACGGCAGAAGGAAAGCAGCTGTTGTTTGAGGGGCTGTACTGGATAAGCACAGCACAGACAGACCTGCTATCAGGTCACCTCTACGCTGTGCTGGGAGAAGGTGCCACAGCAATGTCATGAGCATTTAACTTCTGAGAGGGAGCCATGCTTATTGCTTTCTTATCTGCCTCATAGCCCTCCTCGCTCACCATGGGGCAGGGCAGAAGCACCAGGACTGCCATCAGCATTGTGGGTGTCCTCTCCCCCTGGAGCCATGTGGCTCCCGAGGGTCCAGTCAGCCCCTAAAGTCTGACCTCCTCCAGAGAGCAGGCTGACCTGACTGTCCAACTGCATAGCCTTCAAAAAGGGAGAAAGTAGAAATTAAGAAAAACTTTATGGAGCTTGAAAGAAAAGTCTGTGCTACAGCATGGAAGGGGGGGGGGGAGATGCAGGCTGTTGCCACTGTGTGAAGGGGTTGGCAGCACTCACTGATGCACGTGGGGACAGGTAAGGTGCCTGCGCATCCTCCTTCACCATAGCCAAGCAGCTGCTGGACACAGACACAGCAATGGGGTTTTCCCAGCGTCTGGGAGGAAAAGCATCACCTCAAGGGGTGAAGAAAAATACTAACAGGGAACATTGCCTCCTTCCTCCCTTGTCGATGAAACAGCTTGTTTCAGGGATTTTGTTTTTGAATAGAACAAACAGTAACTAATCTGTAAGTGTTAGTTTGCATGTGTGTATACCACTGGATTGCTCCAGCTCCTGTAATGTGATATCATACATTAGAGTCAAGAGGGATTAGCAGTTCTGTCAAATGTCATCAGTAAAAACTATATGTACAGTCAGTTCCTGTGGAAACACTTCTGAGCAGGAAAAGTTTAATTCAAATAGTCTTCAAAAACATCTCCAATTGTCATAAATAGGAGAGCCCCTAGAGAAGCAGATGTTAGTTCTACCAAATACAGTAAAACATCTTAAGAAAAAAAAAATTGTAAATATGGGCAAACTTTACTGATAGAGTATTTGCTAGAGAAAGACCAAAAAAATTACTGTGAATGTCATTTGGTGTTTAAAAATACTATCGTGTGTAATTAAATACAAGAATATTCTCTTAAATGTCTGTTGTATTGCTTTGAAATGAAAATATCAAATAGTTAAACTTTATGATGTGTTTTTAGATCATGATGTAAATGTTACATCATGCAGAAAGATTCAAAACACCAAAACCAAACAGATGTTTTTAAGCTAATCTGACTGTAGCAAGGGCCACATGCCATCATCTATAATCAAGCTTTCAAGGAGGGAGGCCAAGATTACTGTTGGGTTATAAACTCTGGTTCAGCTATTGAGAACCGCATGGAAACCCTTGAAATACTGTGTGTAAAATGCAAAGGGGTCTTTTGGCAGATGTATTTTCCATCCAATGAGAAATCCTGGTTTAAAATGCAAGAGCTGCTGAAAGGCCCAAGCGCTCTGGTTGCTGCAGCATGGCATGCCATGCAGTCTCCTGCCTAGCCTACCAGCCTTCAGCTTTTCCTCTCCATGTTATACACAAGCAGGACACAACATAGAAAGTGTTTGGGTGCAATCACAGAAGAGCCCTGCTGGTTTTTGCTGTACCAGCACTTGCTTTGCAGCTGGCTGGGGAGGGCACCACGGCATTCCCCCAGAAGAGGACTGTGGTGCTGCCATGCCCCTGCTCATGGAAAACCCCACCATGTTTCCAGACAAACATCAACTCCTTCTGCAGCTTTCCAGAAGGGTTTTTCAACCCAGACTGCACCCAATATATTACAGGACATACACTTCCTGAAAAGGGAAAGGGTTTTCTTTAAAAGACTGGTCATGCCTCTTAGTGTCTCAAAGGAGGTGAGCACTCAGCTTAATCCTAGTGAAAATTGTATAAAAGTAGTATATTTGCTTCCTAAATTTTTTCCTTCAAAATAAGCCAAGTTCTAGAGATACATCATTAAAAAGGGCATCATGTGGCCAGTTCTGTATTTTTCTGGACTGTTTTTGCTGTCATTCCTGGAATAGACTGGGATGGGCTACACCCATGTAGAAGTATGTGCATTTGAACTCGAAAGGTTAGTCACAGTGTCATTAAATTAAAGGAATATCTCACAATGTAAACAGGTCTTGAATCCTTGCAGCAACATCACTGTATAGGCAACTGGTCCCTTGCAGGTCAGCTGAATCCCTTTCTCTTTCTTTATGAGGTCTTTTCTGTAAGACTTGGAAGCTCACCAATTGCTTTTAAAGACTCATAATCTCTCATTCATGTAATCATCACAAAAGAGCACTACAGCTACTGTGACTTTTCGACTAGCTGGATCACCAAAAGCAAGGTTGGCTAACCAGAAAGCAGAGGTATCAATGACATGTAAGCAGTACAAAAATCATTGAGATTTATAGCATATAGGCAAAACATGAATAAATCTTTAGTATTCTTTCATTTTGTTAAGAATTTTTTCTTCAAAAAGCTTAGGTGCCAAATTGAACATTTAATTACCACATCTAAATGGTGATAACCTATACCAGTAAAATACATTGCAACATGAATGAGGGACGAAATATCACATGAAGGTACTCACCATGGTTTAATGATCTTTCAGAAGAATATTCTTCAGAAATTACCTTGTTCATTCCTTTGGAAGTAACCAGCACAATTCACATGTCACATTGTAAAAGGATGCTGAAGAGCCCATTGAGGGCTGACTGCAATGTGTCTTGTGCCTTGTAAAACTGATGTTGCAAAGGAAAAATACAAAAAATGTGAGTGATTTGATGGGCTGTTGAGAATAGCAATGAATCCTGCTATGGCTTGTGGTCTGTTTACTATCCACTGATCCATGCATCCACCCAACTTTCCTGCAAACTTTTGGTGTATGTGCCCAGAAATTTCTGGTAACATGATAGTTTTCAGCTTCCAAAGCCAGGCATTTTTTCCCTTTTAACCATGTCATGTGTAAATCAAACTACAGGATATTGATATAAAAAGTCATGACTAACAGATTAAATTTATTTTGTATTAATCTTGGACTTGTGAGATTTATCAGGATCTCAGATTCTTAGCTATAAAGAGAAAAAGTATTCCCCTACTAAGAGATAAACTTTTAATAACAGATCTATTGTTGTTCAGTAGTGTGAGAGACGCCCCAAATTGCAAGGAACTTGAACTCCCTAGTCAGTGTAAGGTTGGCCTACAGTGGGCCAAAATATTGTCTGTCAAAGTTGGCATCTCTCTTTACCTGACAGTTCACAATTAATTCATCTGCAAGTCTTTTTCTAATATCCCATACTCCACTTGTGTTTAAAAAGTCAATCTCTCTGTTCTTATTAGGTTCAAAGAGTTTAATTACTGTATAAGGAATTAAAAGACTATTGAAGCTTTAGCTTTCTGAAGATTAATTAATACAATACATAATTAAACCTTAGGTGTATTTTTGAGGGACAACATTGCTTAGGTTTTGTGAATTCAACCTTCAGCACTGACCTTGAGGCCCTATGGACAGAGGACAGCAAGCCTCCACAGCAGAAACCAGAAGGGCAATGGCTAGAGGACAGGAGTAACACTGCACGGAAGAGATACATCAGGATCACTTTCCAGTCATATTAAACTAAACTACGGCAAAAGCTTTGTTTGGATCTTCTTTCATATAAAGGGGCTTATTTGGTTAAAAACTGCCAGAGGCAAACCATACAGTCTTGCTTGTGCTACTGAGTTTCATGAGCCAGTTCCTGCCATTGCTGGTGGTGAGGAGGTTTGGTTTCCACTCAGTGAGTTGTCTGACTGTAAAATCCACCTAGGAGTTGGGTGCTGCAAGCTCCGCAATCTAAGCTCTGCAAACTGAGCTGTTTGGGGA